>NW_017670312.1:407728-424296 GCF_001879085.1 Nicotiana attenuata
AGTTCAATGTGCTTACCTAAAAAGGGTGCCATGACGCGTAGTAAGAATGACGACAATGAACTGATCTCTATGAAGAACTGTCACGGGCTGGAGAATTTGCATGGATTACAGGAAGTTAAATCTAGCCACCTGGAAAGACCACTTCCCACTTCCCTTCATTGATCAGATGTTAGACAGGTTGGTAGGGAGGTCACACTTCTGTTTTCTGGATGGGTACTCAGGATACAATCAGATTTCCATTGCACCAAGGACAGAGAGAAGACCTCCTTTACTTGCCTATATGGCATCTATGCCTTTCGAAGGATGCCTTTTGGCCTATTGCAATAGCACCCACCACATTCCAAAGGTGCATGATGGCCATATTTACATGACATGGTAGAGGACATAATGGAGTTTCATGGATGACTTCTCAGTGGTGGGGAACTCTTTGATGAGTGCCTGATAAATCTGACTCGTGTGCTGAAACGGTGTTATCGAGACTAACCTGGTTCTTAATTGGGAAAGTGCCATTTATGGTAAAGAGGGCATAGTCTTGAGGCACCGGTGTCAAGCAAAGGAATTGAGGTGGATCGTGCTAAAGTGGATGTGATAGCAAAGCTAACCCCTCCAACTTCAGGCAAAGCAATCAAGAGCTTCCTCGTGCATGCCGGTTTTTTACCGGAATTCATAAGAGACTTCTCAAAAATTGCCCAACCCTCTCTGTAAGTTGTTAAAAAAGATCACCCCTTCTTGTTTTCTGATGATTGCAGGGTAGCATTTGAAGAGCTAAAAAAAGAGCTGGTCACAGCCCCAATCATTTATTGCCCCCGATTGGGAGCAGCCATTTGAACTCAATGTGTGATGCTAGGTGATACGCAGTAGGGGCAGTGCTGGGACAACGGGAAGACAAATTAATCATCCAATCTACTATGCAAGTAGAACGCTGAGTGGAGCCCAGCTGAACTACACTATGGCGAGGAGAAGGAGATGTTGGCGGTGGTGTTTGCTTTCGATAAATTCAGATCATACCTGATTGGCTCTAAGGTAATTGTATACACTGACCATGCACTCTCAGGTACTTAATTGAGAAGAAGGAATCTAAACCGCGCCTAATTCGTTGGGTGCTGTTACTCCAAGAGTTCGACCTCGAAATTCGTACCGTAGGGCACGAAAATTCAAGTCGCTGATCATCTATCACGACTTGAGGAGGCTGAAAAAATTCAACTGAGGTTGAAGACATTCTGGAAACCTTTCCAGACGAGCAACTGCTCGCGCCAATCTTGAGGAAGTGCCATGATATGCAGACTTTGCAAAACTACCTGGCGTGTGGTATAGTTCCTTATATCTGTCTCAGTACAAAAGAAAAAGTTTTATCGTGACTGCCGCAATGTAATATTGGATGAACCTTACCTATTTCGAATATGTGTTGATAATATGATCCGGTGGTGTTGTCCCGAGATAGAAACAATCTTCTGTTTTGCAGGCATGTCATGCATCAGCATATGGAGGGCATTTCGGAGGAGTTAGGACAGCTGCGAAAGTGCTAGAGGCCGGTTTCTTTTGGCAACAGTGTTCAAAAGATGCACCAATGGTGAAGGCTCAATGAATTCAGCGAACTGGGAACATTTCCCGGCGCCATGAGATGCCCATGAACCCGATTCAAGAGAGAAGTGTTTGATGTCTGGGATTGACTTCATGGGTCCTTCCGTCAGCTCCTTGGGAATTAAGTACATATTATTGCTGTAGATTATGTGTCCAAATGGGTAGAAGTGCAGCATTCCATAATGATGCAAGAAGTAGTGGTGGGGTTTTTGAAGAAAACATATATCACCCTTTTGGGACACGAGAGCTATCATCAGTGACGGAGGTACCCACTTCTGTAATCGAGCCTTTGAAAAGTTGCTAGCGAAGTATGATGTGCGTCACAGGTGGCAACACTTATCATCCGCAGACGAGTGGCCAGGTGGAAGTGTCTAATAGAGAGATAAAGAGTGTATTGACCAAACAGTAAACGCCACAGAACTGATTGGCGAAGAAGCTAGATGATCACCTCTGGCTTATAGACTGCTTTTAAAACACCAAAGTATGTCACCATATAAGTTTGGTGTTTGGGAAGGCTTGCACTTACCAAATATTGAACACAAAGCTTGTGGCACGGAAAAGCTGAACCTAGACATTGAAGTTGGGGGCACAAGAGAATCACTGAATTGCATGAGCTCTTGACGAGTTTCAGACATCTTGCTTTGTGAGACACAAATTACAAGAAAGATGAAGAGGTTGCAAACCAGAAACATGTTGAGCGACATTTCAAATCCGGGGACATGGTATTGCTCTATAACTCACGATTACGGTGTTCCCTGGTAAGCTTAAGTCACGATGGTCTGGTCCATTTCGAGTGGTCGAAGTTTCCTCAGAGGGGCTGTGGAAATTGCCTCGAGAAAGACTCTCCCACATTTAGAGTCAATGGGCAGGGATTGAAGTATTATGTAGGTATGAGGACCAAAAGAAATGAGAGATAATACTCACGGAACCTCAGAGGTCGAGCGACCTAAATGCGCTTCTGCGTCGTGCCGCGACTTAAATCGGGCGCTGCTGGGAGGGCAACCACAATTTGTTTAGTGTTTTCTTGTAACTTATAAAAAAAAATGTCAGCACCGCGACCCGCGGTAGAGGCCAGGATTCTGCCTCGGAACTCGTCGAACCCACCCGACCGCGGTGGAGAGCGAAAGGTAATCTGCCTCAGATTTTAAACCCACTGCGGCCGCGGTACGGACGTTCGTAGGTATAATTATTTTTTATCGTTTTTTTTATTTTCCCCCCCCCCCTCCTCCCTTTCTTTTATTTATTTACCCAAATCAACGACCCCCTCACTCTTTTCTTCATTTCTATCTCTCTCTAAAACCCTAAGCCCCAAATCCCTTCTTCTTCTTCTTCTTCTTCAACAATCATCCCACTCCCCCATCTCCATTCCTCTCACCCTCTCCATTAAGTAGTGCCCTTCCTCCTCTCTCTTTTTCTTTTTGTATTTATGTTGTAATATATGCTAGCTAATTTGTAATGTTTGTAGTAATTTTTTAATTTGTTAGTTTGCTTCTTAGTTTGTTTTTGTTTCGTTTTTTGGATTGATTGGTGAAGGGTGTTGTTATTATGGTCAAAAGGTGTATGTTTTGTGGGTTGTGAATGAATGAGGGTGTTGGTGAGTGTATTTGATTTGGGAGGATTTGATGTACCCATTAGGGCTATAGTGTTAGAGATTGCCTTCCCCACAGTGTTTAGGAAATTGCCCCAATGGAGTTATAAGGACTAATGTGACATGGTGTGGTGAAGTCTGAGTAACCCACCATAGTCACACATTTCACACACTCACTAATAGGCGTGTCTCTGTTTGACAGGTAATATGAGGTCATCGAAAGAGACGCACACACCGGATCCCCCGCTAGTGGAGCCGGGAAGCTCCTTCGCGAGCTAGGGCCAAGCAGTGTGCCCAGTTTTGACAAACTAGGTTTGTTCTCAAACCGGCGGAGGACCGGTAAATGCAAGGCCGCTAAAGAAATTCTACATGAGAGGGTATATATGACGACAAGCCTTAGAGGTGGAATGCCCGAATATCTTCAACGAGTTGAGGAGGGTGTCAGTGGACATCTTCTTCGAGGTACCGGAGGAGGCAGTTTCGAATAGTTAGGAGTTCTATGCCAACTGCCCGGACATGAGAATGGGGTTGTTACTGTGCACATACCCGGGGTAGATGCTTCCATCGAGACCATCCGCCGGGACCAGCTGCAGGCTTAGGGAGTCTGATGATTATCGTACTTTTAAGCTCAACACGAGCCTTGTGGCCAACTCTTCTGGAAGACTATCTGTGTGCCAGACAGGAGACACATGTGGATAAAGCCAGCATCACCACTTAACTCCAGTCTCTCACTTGGGAGGCTAAGTGTTGGCTCCCATTCATCAACAGTCGGCTGTTCCCTCCAGAACACGACCATGTAAATCTACCACGGGCGTCAGCAATCTATGTTTCATGGCCCAAGGGATTTTGATGTGGCCAGCTCCTCCATGAACGAGATGCTCATTAGATCACCCTGAGTTCTCAAGGGCTTCTACTTCCCTTCTCTAGTCACCAGGCATTGTGTCGTCTTGCTTAGAGTCCCTGAAGACCCCAGAGTTGATGGGAAATTAACACTGAAAGCCCCGTTCTTGGCAAGAAAAAATCAGAATTGGGATTGGAGCCGGTGGTGAATGTTGATGACTCAGATGATGAATCTGATGATGATGTGATGCGGCAGCTGAGCGTCCACCCACCTCCGAGAGTGGAAGAGGCAGGACCCATAACAGCCACGCCGGAGCACCGCCCATGACAGCTTTGGAGCAGGAGGTGGCTAGGTTTGCATACCTCATCACTGATTTGGGTGCCCGTTGTAGATGCGGTGGCTGACCGGCAGGAAGTCGGAAAAAAGAAATCTTAGGCTTGGTTGAGAGTCTGGGTCGTGCGTTGCCAATGTAAACCCAACACCGCTCCATCAGAAGTGATCCTTCAGGGAAAGTTTCCTTACCTCACTGTTCTTTATAATTTTTAAGCCATGAGGACATGTCTTCTTTAAGTGTGGGGTGGGGGATACTTCATTGTTGTATGTAATTGTAACAAGTGGACTGTTTGATTTTGTTTTGTTTTGTTGTGCTTTATTTTTTGGTGTTTTGAGTTGTTCATTAGGTAAGTTAAAATAGTTAAGTGACTTGTCCCGAGACGGATCTCTTTCGGCGGGGTTCTTGGAGGGACTAAGTCGGAACAAAAAAAAAATGGAATATGGAGACTCTTCCTGATGACGGATCCTTTAGACAATTTTCTGAAGGAAGTAGTCTAGAGAAAATACCAAAAAGATTTTTTTTTAATTTTATTTTCTTTCATTTTAGGTAGTGTAGTAACTCCCCCTTGGTTTTTTTTGGGCCAGTTCTTTTTCCAAGGGTTTAGTCTTGAACCAGGGTGTAGGTAGTTTTTCTCATTTGTTTCTTTTAGTTTCTAGTTTAGGATTAATGGGCTTACGAGCGGAAAATGGAAGGAGGAAACCCTTAGCGTGGCATACACCTGAACACAATAGACATAGAGTGTAAACGCTTAGCCGTCAGGGTGATTCTTTCTAAGTACCTTAAATTGCATGTTTGTTCACTGACTTGAATACTCAGAAGAGAATGTCTTGATAAGCCAATCTGCAATGAGTCATATGCCATGTGTGTCGTGAGTTTTACTGTATTCCATGATTTCACATTTGATGCCTAAACTTGCCATGTGTTTTGCCAAAGCGAAATGTAGTGTTTCATTCAGTTTTAGAAGTGATATAGGATTTCTTGTAAGCCAGAACATATAACTAAACCCACCTGAATATTAATACATTCTAGCTAACCCCGTTGAGGCTATAAGCCTTTTCTTTTGGCAAACACATTGGAACCTTACCCAATTTTTTGAATAGCCTGCTGTTTAACCCTTTTACCTCCCTTAAGCACATTGAACGGTATTGAAATTACCGCAAAAACAAAAGTGTGGGGTGGTGGTTTGGTTTTTGAGTGGAACCATTGAAATAGAGAAAAGGTGCAGAGTTTTTGAAGCAGTAAAAGAATAAGAACCACAGAAAAAAAAAAAAAAAAGAGATTGAGCCAATGTATTAATCGATAAATGGTGGTGTGTATATATTGCCACTAATGGATGAATGTTTTAAATAAAAAAGTGGTGAATGTTTGTTTGGGCCTAAGTATTCTTCTCTTTTTAATAAGATAAAATACTACACAATGCCACAGCTAATCCTAATTAATTAAACCAAACATAGAAATTTAGTTTTGTGTTTTACGAAATTATATAGAGATAAAACAAGGTACTATTTTGTAATTTTTAAAAATATAAAAATAGATAAACTAAATATTTTGTAATTTTTTATTTTATGGACGAAATAAAGTAAAAAAAGTCAAAAAAAAAAGTTGAAATAGCTATATTAGGCCTAAATTAAATATTTACATGCTAAAATATAAAAGATCTTGGGAAGGGTCAAAAATCACATGTCTACAGGCAGTGTTGGGACAGCGGAAAGACAAATTAATACATCCAATCTACTATGCAAGTAGAACGCTGAGTGGAGCCCAGCTGAACTACACTGTGATTGAGAAGGAGATGTTGGCGGTGGTGTTTGCTTTCGATAAATTCAGATCATACCTGATTGGCTCTAAGGTAATTGTATACACTGACCATGCAGCTCTCAAGTACTTAATTGAGAAGAACGAATCTAAACCGTGCCTAATTCGTTGGGTGTTGTTACTCCAAGAGTTCGACCTCGAAATTCGTGACCGTAAGGGCACAGAAAATTAAGTCGCTGATCATCTATCACGACTTGAGGGAGCTGAAAATTCAACTGAGGTTGAAGACATTCTGGAAACCTTTCCAGACGAGCAACTGCTCGCTGCCAATCTTGAGGAAGTACCATGGTATGCAGACTTTGCAAATTACCTGGCATGTGGCATAGTTCCTTATAATCTATACTCAGTACAAAAGAAAAAGTTTTATCGTGACTGCCGCACGTACTATTGGGATGAACCTTACATGTTTCGAATATGTGTTGATAATATGATCCGAAGGTGTGTCCCCGAGATAGAACAATCTTCTGTTTTGCAGGCATGTCATGCATCAGCATATGGAGGGCATTTCGGAGGAGTTAGGACAGCTGTGAAAGTGCTAGAGGCCGGTTTCTTTTGGCCAACAGTGTTCAAAGATGCGCACCAATGGGTGAAGGGCTACAATGAATTTCAGCGAACTGGGAACATTTCCCGGCGCCATGACATGCCCATGAACCCGATTCAAGAGGCGAAAGTGTTTGATGTCTGGGGGATTGACTTCATGGGTCCCTTCGTCAGCTCCTTTGGCAATAAGTACATACTTGTTGCTGTAGATTATGTGTCCAAATGGGTAGAAGCTGCAGCATTTCCCATTAATGATTCAAGAGTAGTGGTGGGGTTTTTGAAGAAGAACATATTCACTCGTTTTGGGACACCGAGAGCTATCATCAGTGACGGAGGTACCCACTTCTGTAATCGAGCCTTTGAAAAGTTGCTAGCGAAGTATGATGTGCATCACAGGGTGGCAACATCATATCATCCGCAGACGAGTGGCCAGGTGGAAGTGTCTAATAGAGAGATAAAGAGTGTATTGACCAAAACAGTAAACGCCACAAGAACTGATTGGGCGAAGAAGCTAGATGATGCACTCTGGGCTTATAGAACTGCTTTTAAAACACCAATTGGTATGTCACCATATAAGTTGGTGTTTGGGAAGGCTTGCCACTTACCAGTGGAACTTGAACACAAAGCTTGGTGGGCACTGAAACAGCTGAACCTAGACATTGAAGTTGCGGGCACAATGAGAATCACTGAATTGCATGAGCTTGACGAGTTCAGACATCTTGCTTTTGAGAGCAAAAAATTATACAAGGAAAAAATGAAGAGGTTGCATGACTAGAACATTGTTGAGCGACATTTCAAATCCGGGGACATGGTATTGCTCTACAACTCACGATTACGGCTGTTCCCTGGTAAGCTTAAGTCACGATGGTCTGGTCCATTTCGAGTGGTCGAAGTATTCCCCTCAGGAGCTGTGGAAATTGCCTTGGAGAAAGACTCTCACACATTTAGAGTCAATGGGCAGAGATTGAAGTTATACATAGGCATGAAAGAGCCAAAGGAAGTGTTTGAGATAAATCTAACGGAACCTCAGAGGTCGAGCGAGCCTTAAATGCGCTTGTCTGCGTCGTGCCGCGACATTAAATCGGGCGCTGCGTGGGAGGCAACCTATGGATGTTGTTCTTAGTGTTTTTCTTGTAACTTTAAAAAAAATGTCAGCACCGCGACCGCGGTGAGAGGCAAGTATTCTGCCTCGGAACTGGGCAGTCCACCCCGACCGCGGTGAGAGGAAAGTAATCTGCCTCAGATTTTCAACCCACTGCGACCGCGGTACGAGCACGGAAGTCGGCGTCAGGTAAGTAAATTTTTATATTTTAATTACTGTTTTCGTTTTTTATTTTTTATTTTCTAAAACTCCCCCCCCCCCCCCCCCTTCTTATTTCACCAAATCAATCGACCCCTCACTCTCTATTTCTCATTCTCACTCTCTCTAAACCCTAAGCCCCAAATTCCCTCTCTTCTTCTTCTTCTTCAACAATCATCCCACTTCCCCCATCTCCATTCCTCTCACCCTCCTCCATTAAGGTATGCTTCTCCCCTCCCCCTTCTCTTTTCTTTTTGTATTGTATGTAGTTATATGCTAGCTTAATTTTGTAATTGTGTAGTGATTTTTTTTTAATTTTAATTAATTTTTGGTTAAGCTTCTTAGTTTTTTCTTGTGTTTTTCGTTTTTGGATTGATTGGTGAAGGGGTTGTGTGTATAATATGGTGAAAGAAGGTGTATGTTTGTGGGTGTTGAATGAAGTGGGGGGGGGGTGTTGGTGGAGTCGTATATTTGATTTGGGAGGAGTTTTGATGTACCCATGAGGGCTATATGTGTTAGGATAGTGCCTTGCCCACACGGTGTTTAGGAAATTGCCCCAATGGAGTTATAAGGGGCTAATGTGACATGGTTGGGGTGAAGTCTGAGTAACCACCCATAGTCACACATTTCACACACTCACTAATAGGCGTGTCTCTGTTTGACAGGTAATATGAGCTCATCGAGGAAGAGACGCAACACCGGATCCTCCGCTAGTGGACCGGGAAGCTCCTCGCGAGCTAGGGGCAAGCCAGTGCACCACAGTTTGAATATACTAGGTTTGTCTCCAAACCGGCGGAGGACCGGTACAATGCCAAGGCCGCTAAGAAATTTCTACATGAGGTACATATAGACAGACAAGCCTTAGAGGTGGAATGCCCGAATATCTTCAATGAGTTGAGGAGGTGTCAGCTGGACATCTTCTTCGAGGTACCGGAGGAGGCCAGTGTTCGATTAGTTAGGGAGTTCTATGCTAACTGCCCGGAACATGAGAATGGGGTGGTTACTGTGCACAATACCCGGGTAGATGCTTCCATCGAGACCATCCGCAAGGGAGAGTCTGATGATTATCGTACTTTTAGCTCAACACGTGCCTTGTGGCCAACTCTTCTGGAAACTATCTGTGTGCCAGACAGGGAACACATGTGGATAAAGCCTAGCATCACACTTAACTCCCAGTCTCTCACTTGGGAGGCTAAGTGTTGGCTCACCATCATCAACAGTCGGCTGTTGCCCTCCAGCAACACGACCAATGTCAATCTACCACGGGCGTCAGCAATCTACTGTTTCATGGCCCATAGGGATTTTGATGTGGCCAGGCTCCTCCATGACGAGATGCTCATTAGATCACCTGAGTTGCTCAAGGGCTTCTACTTCCCTTCTCTAGTCACCAGGCTGTGTCGTCTTGCTAGAGTCCCTGAAGACCCCAGAGTTGATGGGAAATTACCACTGAAAGCCCCGTTCTTGGCAAGAAAAATCAGAATTGGGATGGAGCCGGTGGTGAATGTTGATGACTCAGATGATGAATCTGATGATGATGATGCTGCGGTAGCTGAGGTCCCACCACCTCTGAGAGTGGAAGAAGCAGGACCATCACAGCCACGCCGGAGCACCCGCATGACAGCTTTGGAGCAGGAGATGGCTAGGTTGCGTACCTCAATCACTGATTTGGGTGCCCGTGTAGATGCGGTGGCTGACCGGCAGGTGAAGTCGGAAAAGAAATTCTTAGGCTGGTTGAGAGCTCTGGGTCGTGCGTGCAATGTAAACCCAAACACCGTCTCCGATCAGAAGTGATCCTTCAGGGAAGTTCCTTTACCTCACTGTTCTTTAAATTTTTAAGCCATGAGGACATGTCTTCGTTTTAAGTGTGGGGTGGGGGATACTTCATTGTTTGTATGTAATTGTAACAAGTGACTGTTTGATTTTGTTTTGTTTTGTGTGCTTTGATTATTTTGGTGTTTTGAGTAATAGTCATTAGGTAAGTTAAAATAGGTAAGTGACTGGTCCCGACGACGGATCTCTTTCGGCGGGGTTCTTGAGGGACTAAGTCGGAAAAAAAAATGGAATATGGAGACTCTTCCTGATGACGGATCCTTTAGACAATTTTCTTGAGGGAAGTAGTCTAGAGAAAATACCAAAAAGATTTTTTTTTTAATTTTTTTTTCTTTCATTTTTAGGTAGTGTAGTAACTCCCCCTTGGTTTTTTTTTTGGGCCACGGTTCTTTTCCAAGGGTTTAGTTTGAACCAGGTGTAGGTAGTTTTTGCTCATTTTGTTTCTTTTTAGTTTCTAGATTAGGATTAATGGGCTACGAGCGAAAATGGAAGGAGAAACCCTTAGCGTGCATACACCTGAACACAATAGACACTAGAGTGTAACGCTTAGCGTCAGGGGCTGATTCTTTCTAAAGTACCTTAAATTGCATGTTTGTCACTGACTTGAATACTCAGAAGAGAATGTCTTGATAAGCCAATCTGGGATGAGTCATATGCCATGTGTGTGTGAGTTTTACTGTATTCCATGATTCACATTTGATGCCTAGAACTTGCCATGTGTATTTGCAAAGCGAAATAGTAGTTTCATTCAGTTTTAGAAGTGATATAGGTATTTCTTTGTAAGCCAGACATATAACATAAACCCACCTGAATGTAATACATCTTAGCTAACCCCGTTGAGCCTATAAGCCTGTTTCTTTGGCAACCACATTGCGAACCTTACCCAATTATTTGAATAGCCTGCTGTTTCAACCCTTTTACCTCCCTTAAGCACTTGAACGGTATTGAAATTACGCAAAAGCAAAAGTGTGGGGTGGTGGTTTGGTTTTTGAGTGGAACCATTGAAATAGAGAAAAGGTGCAGAGTTTTTGAAGAGTAAAAGAATAAGAACCACAGAAAAAGAAAAAAAAAGAGATGAGCCAATGTATTAATCGATAAATGGTGGTTTGTTATAATTGCACCTAATGGATGGGGATGTTTTAAATAAAAAAAGTGGTGGAATGTTTGGTTGGCATAAGTATGGTTTTAAAGGTTGATGTAATTGTATTAAAAGTGCTTAGGGAGGTTAGTCACTATATCCAAATATATTCTACCCGTCCCTTAGCCTACATTACAACCAAGTGAAATCCTATTGATCTTAAACTGAGTGGGCTCGATTAGAAGAGTAGTACACTACGGGCAAGCTTATGGTGCATCTTTGTGGCATGTGAATGTTCTTTTTGAGAGTGAGCGAATTTTTTCTATCTAAGTTCCTGGTTGTTCTAAATATTATCATACATGGGACTACTCTCTTGTGTGATGTGAGGGCATGTGATTCACAAAAGAAAGGTAAGTCTTGACTCTTGTATAGAGTAGTTTGAGTGAGTGTGAATGTTGCGTGGTACGAGAGACTCGATTGTTGAGGCAAAGGTTGTTCACTACTAGGTGCAACATTGGTAAATTGTTCAAGGTGTGATTCGTTAAGGGAAAAGCTTAGGGTAGGATCGTTGTTAGAATGTGGCGTATTGCTCGAGGACTAGCAATGATTTAAGTGTGGGGTGTTGATATTAGGCTATATAGATGATATTTGCACCTTAATATTACCATGCTTTATTGTTGTTTTATAGTCAAATTGCCAACAAAATGCTCTAAAGGGTGTTCTTTTGTTTCGCAGGGAATATTCTAAGGGAGGAAGCATCACGGAGTGGTTTGGAGGAAATAATGTGGAGAAAACGCCCACTCGAGAAGTACCCGAGCACAAAGTAGCGAGAAAATAGCCTGGGCAAATTCCACCGCGACCGCGGTGCAACCACGGTGAATTAAAAATCCAGGCAGAATGGTCAGCTCCCACCGCGGTCCTGCCGCGACCGCGGTGCACTGTTCACGCGTTAGAAAAATTGGGGACCAAAGTGTAAATTCGGAAAAACTTATGTCAAACCCTTATAAGCTTTAGAAATTCGCCCAAGATTGAATTAAGCTTGTTTTAGACTACTTTTGGAGGAAGAACAAGTGTGAGAAGATCAACCAAACATTAGAGTTTTTCTATCTCTTTTATTTTCTTGCAATTACCCATTATGAATAATTTAGTAGTTTTATCTAGTTTTGCCATGAGTAGCTAATTCCTTTGTCTAGGGTTTTGATGGAACCTTTAAAGGATGAACTTTTTGATTATGTTAATATAGTTTGCCAGTTTAATCTCTATTTGTTCAACTACGTGCTTGTTTTAGTTAATTGACAGGATCCTCAATTATCTGTGCATATTTAGTGTGCATAACTCGGGAGAGAGTGCATATTTAGGTAATTGTTGAACAACACCACTCCCAAAGTATAAGAGGGATCTATAACTGCGGGTTTAAAGGCGGAATTAGGGATAACGAAGCCAATCTAAAGTGAGCTGTAATAAGCAAAGCCAGCTAGCGTAACTCGGGAGAGAGCGTCTAGTAAATTATCGTAATTACTCCGGAGAGTTTTACGGTAAGAGGAGCGCTCATGATTGATAGAGATGATTTGGTGATTCTATGTGAAGCATAACCGGAAGGGATTTCATCAATAGGGAAATCATAACCTTAGAACCTTCTCTTAATTGTTTACAACTTAATCATAGTTAGTTTTCAGCTGCTTATTCACCTTCATTCGTAGTTAGTAGAAATTCCATCAGTTGTTATTCAAAAGTTTGGGAAGTTTATTACGTGGAATTTAGTAAGTCTAACGAAAGTAATTGATAGGTTAATTCCTTGTGGGTTCGACTCTGGGCTAAATACTCAGATTATATTTGTAACGTCCGCGTGTCCTTTTTATAAGGCATAGTTGGGCGTGATCAATTAGCTTTTGCAAAGCTTCATTGATAGCTTCATCGTTTTCAAATTGAGCATTTGCATTTGAATGAGATCCATCAGGAGTGCCTTCTCGAGACCGTCGAGGGAAATTTTGTGGAGAAGGGAGCGGGGTGTGATTATCTTGTGAATTCCCCTGGAGTTGATGATTTCCTTGATTTCCTTGGGTGTTGTCATTAACATTTGACATGGTTGTTGATATAACAAAAAAGGTTAGGTTAAGAATAGATTATCAAATTCCCGATAACGGAACCAATTTGTTTAACCAAAAAATAGAATTTCGGTGAAAGCTTTATTTTAGAAGAACTCGGGTTACTGATAATCAAAGAAATGAATAATAGAAATTGATTTTGCTAATAATAAGATGAATAAAGAAAGCCAAATAAATCAGTGTATTACAATAGTGTTTCGTGTCCTTACAAATGACCAGTCTTCTCCTTTTTATAGCCATCTCTAAGATGTATGTTTTGCTTTTGTCATAATAAGGCTATTATAGACAATTAAAAGCATTAAATGCTACGTTACATAATCATTATAATTTAATACAGATTCTATAACGTTTTTAGTATTTAATGCCGATTAAATACTGTATCTGTACTCTCTTGTGCTGTCAGATTCATTCTCCTTGATTTTTGGATTTAAATAGGTACGAGCGTTGAGTCTTTTGAATAACTGCCCGTGCCTCTACTTGTTCCTCTGCTCGTATCTGTTGCAACTCGTGCCTCTTTGCTAATCATCACTCTTTGGCCAGCCTTCATGTCATGACGTGTCATCTTTCAATCACTTCGATATATGTAAACTCAATTTATCCCAATACAGTAGCGATGATACGAATCGCTCCATCCACGCGCGATCATTATCATCATCCACGCTGGTGAGAAGAGCGTGGTGTCCACATTTGCTGAAGTTTATCACCCCCCTCCCGAAAATTTTTGGAAGAGTAAAGATTCATTATGTGTGCAAGGATTAGCGTTTCTCGGTCTCTGTGCACAGTTGATGAAGGCAAGCCACCTTTCGCCATATAGATGGGCCTACTTATGCCAAGCAGACCTGGTACCGGTGGTAAAATTCCAAAATAATAGGGTCGAGCCCTTCATTAGACCCCAGGGAGAATGGACCTAAGATAAAGGAATACCTATAGACATACGTAAAACCCACCTTGGTGAAGGTCACCCGCTCTATCATATCCGGAGCGAGGATTTCAGGATTAGTGCAGTTGCAATCCTCCTTCACAGTTGGGATACTAGAACGGCGAATGGAGGAAGGATACCTACTAACAGACCAAGTCCGTGAAGATGCAAAGGTGGACTTCTCTTGAAAGTCGTTAGCAGTACTGAGATGTTTGGGTACGATGGTGCTTATAGTGGGAGGTTAGGAATCGACATCATCTTCTTTGTCCTTATTTTTCTTTGGGCCTCCACCGAAGAGAAGACCAGTGTTTTCAAAAATAGCAGTAAAAGAAGTCATTGTAACAAAGGGTTAGTGAAACTTTTGCTAAGAATGTTGAAGAAGCTGGGAAAGTTTCTAAGTAAGTGCAGGGAAGAGGAAATGCTTGTGAAAATTTTGGAAGTAAAGAAGTAAAAATAATGAGTAGAGGTGAAGTTATATACGGTAAAAATTATGGTCATGATTACCTCGAAAATCGGCAAAATTATTTGCTAAATCGTGGGGCAACACGTGTTCGGGGTATTAAATGCGAGAAGATGTGTGTCCTTTCAAGCGTCAGAGACTGTTCAGGAATTTTCCCACAAAGAAAGGAATCTTCACCATCTTTCCAGTAACACTAAGATATATCACCAGAAAGCAGAGGGACTATCTGTATGGGATAAAATTGATAGATGGCAAATGATCGAATGGTAACATGACACGTGGAACCGAAGACATGCAAAAGGTAAGCCAGGCAACAATCAATATCGGACACAACAAATGTAATCGACATCGGATAAATCCCGAAGCGAGCATAGTTAACGGGAGAAGGTCAAGAGTTTGCCATCGGATAGCATTAAATGAGGGTATATTCTCTAATGTTAAATGAGCGACCGTTGCAAAGAATATTTGCATTTATGGCTTGCCGTTACATATTCATCAATGACTCTTTTATATCATTAAAGAGGGGCTTGATCCTAGGATCTTGTTTCCTTAGCTAAATCTATAAATAGCAGGCTTATTAGCTATTGTAAGGACATGAAATTCTTTACAAACATATGTTGTATTTTACTTTTTTTCTCAATTAAACAACTTTACTTGTTTTTCATAATTGCTTTCACTTTTATCCTCGGAGGCATTGCGCCCGGAGCCAGGCTTGTCATCTTCTTCAATTTCAGTTCCTAAATCTCATTTTTAAACTTATTCTTTATCACTTTTGGATCAAATCAGTTTGCTTGTCTATAAACCACATAACAAATTTAATTGTACGATTTTACGGGTAAACATAGGCATTTTAAAAAAAAAAACATATTGTCAGTGGCAGGATTGTTTAGCCTAGGGATACAATTTTTTGTTAATTAAATTAGAATATTGTACTAAAAAAAATTTAAGAAAAATGAAGGTCACCAATAACGTATCATCTTTAGCATTATGACCATTCTGGATTCAACCAGAAGCATGATCTAAACTAGTTGGTCGACCGTACCTAATTTGCTTAAAGTTGACCTCTCTCTACCCAGATAAAAATTTTAAAAAACACTCTCATTTCGTTTTTATTTTCTTATATATGAAGATTGATAATTTTACTAATGGATTCTCTATAATTTAAGTTTTCTTCTCCCAAAAGAATTAAGATATGTCCACGAAAACTTGAGAAACATAGTTGAACTCATTGTCCGATAAAATTAGAAGAATTTTCATAAACCACTATAGCTTATTGCCTAATATTTAATTGTTAGTAACTTGTGTCACTTGTATTCAAACATGCAACTGCTAACTAAGCGGGTACTCTAACCAATTGAGCTACGAGAGCTTATTGCTCTCTTATTTTAGTTCAAAATAATTAATCTTTTATTTTATGGATTTATTATAAAATTCAAATATAGCCACAAACGGTAAATTTACTGAAAGTATAGCAATGAATGAAAAATACATTGTAAATATTTGATGTGTTGCATAATTTTTCCATAAAATTATGGTTCAAATATAATGTGTATTGAGATCTTAGTAGATTCTTACATATATATTTATACTTCGTATTAAAAATTACAAGTTCAAATGAACCCGTAACTAAAAAGCTACATCCCGCCTGGGGGACCAATATAATTACTTTGAAAAATGTTCTCCTATAAAGTCATAATTCCATTAAAAAAAATGTATGTCTGACATCTCGAACGTTCAAGTAATTAGGTTATTTTGAACTACTCTTCTCATCATAATTTTGTGATGTCGGTGAATTTTTTTCATACGATATATATGGGTGTGTTTGGTATGAAGGAAAATATTTTCTGAAAAATATTTTTCAATTTTTCCATGTTTGGTTGGCTTAAATGTTTTGGAAAATATTTTCCTTATCAATTCATTTTTCTCCAATTGGAGGAAAATATTTTCCTTATCAAAAGAGGGAAAAACATTTTCCAAAGCTCCTTCTCAACATTTCTCACCCTCACCAACCCACCCCATTCCCTTTCCAAAAAAAGTTTTTTTTTTTTTTTAAATTTCAGTTTTTCCGTTACCATCCACCCTACTACCCCTCCATCCCCCCTCCCCCCGGCAAAAAAAATATTTTTTTTATCTTAAATTTTTTTTTTGCAATTTCAAATTTCTATTTTTTCATTTTT
>NW_017670312.1:424650-436748 GCF_001879085.1 Nicotiana attenuata
ATGAAGAGAGTTGCATAAAAAATATTTTCCTAAAAAAAACTATTTTCTACTCTCTAACCAAACAATAGAAAATATTTTCCGGAAAATGTTTTCCACTTACCAACCAAAAAGAGAAAATAAGTGATAAAACCACTCATTTTCCATAAAAACATTTTCTAGGAAAACATTTTCCATGGAAAACATTTTCCTTCATACCAAACACACCCTATGAGTTCAATTCTCAATATTGTCTAAATTTCTCTTCTCCCATTATGTAATAGGGGGGGAAAAAGAACTGCTCCTCTCTGCATGAAAAGAAAAATGACAAAACAAAGAATAGAAGAAAAAAGGCAGTATGATATTGACTTAATGCATGAGATATATTGGGAGGAAACTAATAGGTTTTGGAGGGTTACCAACCAAACCAATGAAAGAGCTATGACATTAACGTTTAAAGTTTTTCAAAACGTAAAAACAAGATTAAGAAGGATATACAATTATATAAAACTCTACCAAAGTTAGCCAACTAATCAATTGATGATTGCACGAATAGCCCATTTGGAAGATCACCAGTCAGTCAACGCCCCTCATTTCTGAAAATGACATTTAGTATTCATACTATCTTTGAACCATACAAACTTCATTATTTTAAATATAACAAAAATTATATATACTTAATTTACCAACTGGAATAAGTTATAATTAAATATTTCCGACCTAGTTCGGTCGGAAAAACAATTTTAAAATAATTAAAATATAAATTTAAAGTTGTAAATCGAATATAGCTTATATACTATACACTTAGTATATATAATATACTATATTTTATATACATCTTATATAGCTTATCGAATATATATATATATATATATATACATATATATATATATATAGCTTATCGCTTATATACCAATTACTTAACCAATGTACGATATATTTAATTCTGGTTAGTTAATTTATATTTTTATATAAACAATTAATATGTTATTTCAAGATTATAAATGAAATTTTAGAAAAAATAATTAAGCATATTTTTACATTAAAATGTAATCATAATTTTATTCACTTGAAATAAATTTTTATTGATTTATGGAATCCTTATTTAATGTACTTTTTTTTCACAAAAAAAAAAAGGAAACAAACAAATAATAAAATGGATAGATTAGTAAATAAATATTCCATGGGAAGAAAGTATTAGGTTTTTGCATGGGAAAATAATTTTTTATTAAAAATTTTTAAAAATTCTAACCAATTTCTTTCGGAATTTAAAATTATGCTCTTGTCCCACATCGGATGAAATGCGAAAATAAATTTTTATTAAAAAATTTCAAAAATTCCGACCGATTTCGGTCGGAAATTGAAATTTTCACTTTTCCCACATCGGCTGAAAGATGTGAGCTTTTCCATCTTATAAGTTGAGCTTTGATGCATAGAGTCCAACAGCTGTGGACTAAAAAAAAATAAGCAAATATAGGAACGGTTGCAGTTAGTGCTTAGTAATAAGATTTAATATTCTATATTTATAATTAGAATTCAATAAAATATAATGATAATATATAGTAGTACTAATTAGTAATATAGTAATAAGATATAATATTGTGGGGAGTATATATGCGATACTAAAAAATATATATCTGGAAGATTTGTAAAATTATTATATATTTAAAATTCTGACCGATTGCGGTCGGTAATTGAAAAAAAATTTTAAAAAAAATTTAATTAATACCGACCGATCTCAATCGGTATTTGAAAAATAAATAAATAAATTAATTAATTAGTACCAATCGATTTCGGTCGGTAAATGCAATTTGGTTGTCAGTCAACGCGTTGAATATATCGACCGTTTTCGGTCGGAAATTTCCGAAACACCTTAGCGGCCCTCATTTTTCCGACTAATTAAAAGTGGTCGGGAATCGGTCGCTTTTTCTCAATTTCCGACCGATTTCGGTCGGTTTTCCTGGACGAAATTAGCCAAATGTATAAGCATTAGCGGTTACTTGCCCAGCTTGAACCCATAACATATAAATCATACAGAAACAATCTTATTGTTGCTCTAAGGTTTCCTTCTTGATTCATATAATCTTTAAAAGGAAATCTTTTTATTTTTCTATCAAGCTAAAGGATGAAAAGAGGATTACCTTTACCGTCAAAAGTTGTGGGGAGATGAGAATGATCTATTGTCCACCCTTAACCACAGGTTTGGAGTACTAGCCCTAGGTATAGAAAAAAGTCTCGTACGCAACACTTCCCTATTTAATGGATTTATAAGGGTTTAAAGTTTAGGGTTAATGATTTTAGGGTTAAGAGTTCAGGATTTACGCAAATCCAGAATAGGTAATATCTCAATGCGGATATCTGACATATAAAAAATCAGGAGTTTTTTCATTTTGTAGATGTGAAATAAATGTTAAGAGACAATTCTCTAATCATAAGGAGTCTTTTCGTCTTTCTGTCTATTGATTTGTTAATCCACTTGTCGCTAATTTATTGTATTTAAGTCGTTTTTCTTGCCAGCAATGACGTTTAAGCAAATATTATGTCAAAACAAGGCATTAACGCTAAGGATAGAGCTCTTCCCTTTCCCTTTTTATTACCCTTTGTTATCTTTTCCAAGTACTTTAGAATTAATTTTAAATTGTAAGGATAGACGTTTAAGTACTTCCTTTTACATTTTCAATATCGAGGAAAAGCCTTACTCTTGATAATCTGATGGATAAAACTATCTAAATAAATCTTGAATCCCTCTAATCACGTTTCATTAAGGATAACAAACATATCAACGGTCGCTATTTATTTCTAAGATCCTAAGTGGACGTTTGGACATAAGAATTGTGAAATTTTGAAAAAGTAAAAACAATTCGAAAAAAGTGAAATTTTGTAAAGGAAAAATGACACTGTATAACGGCTGTAAAAATAATAGCCGAAAAAATGTATATAATTTGTATATTTTTGTATATATATATATATATATATATTCTATATGTTATATACAAAAATTATACAAATTTTATACACTTTTACGGTTACCAAATATAATAGTTTCTGGGGCGGGCTAAAAGTGATACATACCTTTTTTTATTGGGATTTTTACATTCCTATCCCACTTAGGAAACCTTTTTACCCTACATGTTTAAGGTTTGAGTAAATTACATTTAGTATACCAAATTACCATTTCTATATCATATCTAATTAAGGTTATAATTAATGAGATATTTTCTACTCCTTAATTAAAGCATTTCCGTTTTTTTTCAGTACTAATCCCTCACTTTCTCTCTCCTAACCCCTCATCCCCGTACCCCCACGTTCTTTTTACCCTCCCACGTTCTTTCTACCATTGCCCTTCTTCTGAAACCACCCAAATTCCCTCTAAATTCAAACAAAACTCAACAAACCCTTTAAACAAATTCCTATCCACATTTTTATTTAGTTGAAGTGCATCAACGAAGAACAAGGAAGGTTCGAAAAAGAGTCCAAAAAAAGTTGAAGTTAAACCATGAAGAACATCAAATCTCCCAAAAAAATACCTAAAAAATCTACAGTAAGTGATATCCCCCTCTTTTGATTTCGGTGTTTTAACATCAAAATCACCACAAAAATAAGTAAAATCTACACATGCAATGGAACCTACTACTCACAGTTCATCTCCTAGACAAATTCGTGCCGAGATGAGAACAAAGCAAATGCACGATGTAGATGCTGGAGGAAGTGCTACACCAAGCGGCAAACAACTGTCTTAATTTTGTAGATTATTTGTAGTTGTAATTTTCTACTGTTTATAATTGTAGATAAATTGTAGATTATTTTTTGCAGAAGATTTTGTGGAAGTTTTAGTCGTTTTGGATTTGTGAAAACAGAAAACAATGCATCTACAATCATAATACAAATAATCTACAATTTATCTATAAAATATCTACAAACTGGATACATTGAATTTTAATATCCCAATTCCCATTTCAATTGTAGATAATTTGTAGATATAGTAAAAATTTTGTAGTCATCCATTTTAGGATGTTAGACATTGTAGTTAAATTGTACTATAACTGTTGCAATTAGTAGAAATTTGTGAAAATAATACTGCTTCGTACATAATTAAACTTATTTGTATTTTATTTGACTAGATTTTGTTCTAAACATAGATTGTAGTTTTATTTAAAGACAACATTTTGAAATCAATAATTTCTAATCATAGATTGTAGTTTATTTTGTCGTATAAATGTAGTAACTTTGTAGATAATTTTGAAAACAACATTGCTTTATCCTTTCATTAAACTGATTTGTAGTTTAATTGTAGGCAAATGTAGTAATTTTGTAGATAATACCGTAAAACCATAATTCTATGCAATTTCGAACTATACAAAGCAGCACTTATGTTATCGTTGGTGATTGCCAATTCCATATTGAAATCTCGTACACTTATACATAACAGATATGAACCTAAGTTTTTATTCTCCTTTTTGGTCTCCATATACACACGAACCCCCATATCATTCTAAATTTTTTTATTTTTTTTTTATTTCTAGATTGAGAGAAAAAAAAGATGAAGAACAGATATATGATCGCCAATTTGATTTCTGAAAACGACGAAGAACATAATATAGCAATTTTGAGTTGTTGAATCTCGAAGATTTGAATTCTACAATTTGAATTCAGTTTGTTGAAGCTGTTCGTAGTTTGTTGAAGCTGTTCGTACTTTTTTTTTTGTTAAATTTTTGAATCGTAGTTTAAGAGTAAATTACGTAGATGTGAAATCTCCTTTCCGTTTCAAAACTTGAATTTAATGTAGAATAAATCAATCTCAAGATTCTTTCCTGATTTTTCGCGCGTTATTAAGAGAAGATTCTGCCCTATTAATTCCTAATAAACGAATGTTACATAAATTGTAAGAAAAATGTGGGTTGTGCGGGTAATTTAGATACTATGCACATATTTGATAATAAAGTTTCATATATGGTATAGGAAGGAAAAAATCCTTTTTTTATTTATGGCCAAACGGGCCCATCTTCATACCATAGTATAAAAGCTACTCATTGCTAATATCGGGGAAAAAGAATCATACAAGCACGAAATGCATGCTTATATATATAAAGTTTATTTATGAAGACCTCCCAAAAATTTAAAAACTTATTTCCACTTATAAAACGAATTTTGTCTTTAAATTTTGCGGTTGTGAAACAAAATTCGCATGCATTAGTATCTCCAAAAAAAAAAAGGAAATGGAAATGACGTGCCTCCTCATGTGTGTTCTTCATTTAGACTTTCCATGTATGTTACTCCATCTTTGAAAAGACTGATTACAAAATTAGGCATTTCCAAAAACAGAAAATAATAAAATATTATCTTAACCAAGAAATAACGCTCAAAAATACAGATCTATGAAAACAATCATAACGTCAGTCAAAGTGTCACTCAATGATTATGATTAGTGATTGTGAGTCCGGAACCGAAATGTGGTTTTCTTGGATTCAAAGTACACAAATAAGTAGTAAAAAAAAGTTATATTTTTATATATAATGTCACAATACCTGGCGCTATACATTAACGGTAACTGCACCGTTAATATATAGCGCTATTTATTGTGGCGCTATACTGTAAAAGCTGACATGGTCCAAATATAGTGCCACAATAAGTGACGCTATACCCTTTTCTTACTTTTGCAATCAATAACAAATCTATAAACAAATTAAATTGCTTCTTCCACTGTTGATTGGACATTACTTTTGCTATACCCCTTTGTTACTTTTGATTATTTTCATTCTTCAGTAGATTTGTTATTGATTACAAAATTAAATTGCTTCTTCATTAATTGCATACATTAATTGATTAAAATGAGATTCTCATAAATCCTTTTTTTTCGGAAACTTTATGTACTTTACTTCTTTTTTAATTTTCAATTATTTTTTTTAATTGCAAAATTAAATTGCTTCTTCACTGGACAGTTACTCGTCATTATGACATATATATAAAGGATAATCTTATGTGCCTTTTGTACCCTTTAATTTATTTTCTCAGTATGAAGAAGCAATTTAATTTATTTACTGCAAAAGTTAAAATGAGATTTGTTATTGATTGCAAAGTTTGGAACATGATCTTCGGTAATTAAGTGAAGTAAAGCTTTCTACCTATGCTAGTCACCTAATTAAAAGAAATTAAATATCATAATGATGAGTAACTGTCTAGCACAATCAGCGATAGTTATTATAGCACACTTCCTGTTAGGCAATCATTCATATGATATGTGTGTGTGTGTGTGGTGTGTGTGTGTGTTGAGGAGAGAGGAGAGAGAGAGAGAGAGAGAAGAGAAGATTTACTATTATGGCTAGTACACGACAAACATCATGTTTCTTGATGTAGAAACTGCATCTTCCGCAGAGTCGGCGCTAATTGAATTTGATCAGCTGAACCACCGCATCACCGTTGATTGTTCAAGTTCTCGTACAATTCGCCAATCCCCTGATAGAAACACCATACCACATAGGTTCTCAAGTGAGCTAATGGAGAAAAACAACAGTGGGTGTCACATTAGAATATGAAATATTTGACATGCCCATAGTTACTAATTTCGCGAAAAAGGCAGTGAAGGAAGAATAGATACCTTAAGTTCATTGGAATGCCACCAAGGCGAAAAATAGAGGGTGTGCTGATACCAGGCCTGAAAGGCTACTTAACACAAATGCAAGAATAGTTAAAGCAAATCAACACTAACTGAATCAATTATGCACGTTCCTAAACTACGGTAAACGAACCCAAATAATCAAACACAAATACGAATGATTGATTCGAAGCAGAAACAAAAGTGTTGCATTGCTGCAATCCTGTTAATCTGTAAATTAGAGAAAAACAAAATAAAATGGACAAATCTAACCTGGTGCAGATCTCACAAATGTATCACCTTCTCATTACACCAACCTTTGCACGCATCTCCGTGTGCATATCTGAAGAAAACAGACAATCCAAAAACAGTTGTAAAGACGTTTAAGAAAAAAAAAAACTTAATATAATGCATTGTAGGAAAAGATGAGTACTAGAGAAAAGTAATCAAGTTTAAATTCAAAAATGACTAGAGTAGTATATTAGCCACCATACAGGAATTCAGACATCCTAATATGTTTAACAGAGTAAGGGTTAGACATTGTATCTTCCCTTTTCTTTCCCTCTCCCAAAGTTTACTGTATTCAAATATCAAACATCCAATTCAAGAGAGAAACTATCCGTCAAATGCCGGAACAGAGCACTGTGCAGTTTAATTCATGTAATTCGTAGTAAATCTAACTTAGCCACTGTGTCAGCTTTAACCATTCACAAAAGATTCTGGCAAGACACTTTGATTAATCTTTAATAGAAGTTACATAATTTCTAGAATCTAAATGAAAAAGAATGAGGGGCAGGATCCTCGCATTTTTGAGGTGAAGTTAGTAAATTTGAAATAAGAAACAAGGTTCAAGGCCCAAAAGACAAAAAGGAACCCATATGAGCCTACTTTCACGGTTAGATATATAAACAAAACAGAAATTGTACAGGCAGTAAAAACAAGCTATAAGAGCAGCGCAATGAAAAAAGATATGTCACAAATTCTTGAGAAGCAAGATTCAGATATCAGTACTCGTAGCATATCCTCCACATGCCATATCCGCCTTAGGCAGAATCTTTTGGTACGCAGATATCAATTTTAAATCGCCATGTGACCATTGAAATAAAATTACTCTGTAGAAAAGAGACTAAATAGACTTTGCATGCATAACACAAATTTGAATTTGGAAAAAATACCAAGTTTTACATTAAGCCTGTCAGAAGCACAAGCATCATCAACAGACAAAACACCAATTCTTTTGCATACCAACAGAAAATACTAAGCCGTCGTTTCAATTTATTGTTAGTTAAGTTTATTTTATGGTGTCCTTGGTCCATGGGTCGTGAACTTCTTTTGGGAGAAGAGTAGATGACGGTATCTGGGGAATAAGCATGGGCTAACTCTATGTGGGCATGGAGTGCAAGAAAATATGAAAGACTTTTAAATGTGTGGTTACACATCCTAAAAGTACAGATGTGTATATATACAAAATGTCCCTGAATCTTTGGTCTTAAAATATGCATGCATGAATGTTTGGAGTTAAAAAGCTACCAAATATAGAAAGCGACATTCTTTTTAAATAGACTAAAAGAAAAGTAAGGCACATAATTAAAACGGTAGAGCTAATAGTAATAAACAAAGAAAGGTCCACAAACCTTAAACTACGCAGGCAAGAGCAAGGAGTTTCCATATTTGAATCCATCATCTCATCTTGGCATATCCTGCATTCTACATTTTCCTGCAGTCAAACAGCACCCAGAATCTTGGACAGCAATCAGCTGTCGGGTCATTGATCGTCCAAGATGCCCAACTGATTTCTGGATTCCTGCTCTCAATTGCAGCCTCTTAAAGTTGATTCAGTAGCAACCGATCAACAGAAAACAAAGTGATCCCCCAACTTTGGTCTTGCAATTCGGTTTAGGCTAACAACTTTCACAGACTAGATATGAATGGGACAATAAACTTATGCCTTGAACAATCTCTTATGCAGCAGAATTTTCTGAAAGTAGAACATAAAAGAGCTGCCTTTTAGAACACAAAAAAGTTGTTCTAAAGAATTGATCAGAAAGCCAACATACTTATAAAGAGCATTCATTACTACTAATTAAAAAAAGGCAAAGCAATACGAAGAATACAGATATTTATTCTAAGAATCAAAACAGCTGATGAGTTTCATCTCTATAAACTACAGAAACAACACTAGGAAATAGAATGAGACAATTTTAACAATGACAAATAAGCAGTTAAGGCATATGGAAACCTCAAACGGGACCCAAAAAAAAAAAAAAAGAAACACAAGTAATCCGAAATGACAAAAAGACAAAATCAGAAATCCTGAATAAACATTGCAAAAAAAGGACACAAAACAAAACAAAGAACAAAAATGGGTAGAAAGATTGAAACTTTGGAAACCCCAAATGAGAAAAAGCAGCTTTTGAAGCAATAGCACAACAAAGTAGTAGAAATAAAGAAATAAGACAGGTGAAGGAAAACCACAGTTGCCAAAAAGTGATTTTTAGCATAAATAACAGGTTATAACCAAACAAACATCAATAAAAAAGGGAAATCAAGAGATGTTACGAGAATGAAAGAAAAACAAAGAAGAAACTTACAAGAAAAGGGATTGTATATCTTCAAGTAAGAAGATTAGCACTCAAATTCAAGAATTACAAAAATAGCAAATTAAATAGAACAGGAGATACAGTATGTATTTATACTTCAAGAGGGGAAGCCTTACAAATATAAAAAGTTAATTGAAAGAGACCCTCATATGAGAATAACAATTTAGTTTGAACCCCAAACCAAAAAAAAAAAAAAAAAAAAGAAATTAGTATTAGTATAGTAGAGTAGTAAATATTTTCAGTTATAGCCATTCAAATTCAAAGGGGTCTCTTTCTTCTAGTCTTTTGTTTCATGCCCCACTCCATGTATCAAATTTGAAACCCACCCCCCCCCTCTCTCCAACCACCCACCCCACCACGTCCTCCCACTTCCATGGACGGGGGCCACTTCTGAGTGGTACCCACCAAGGACCTATTAGGTATTTTATTAGTTAGTTTATTTTTTTTTATTTTTTATTTTTGGTCCACAATATTTCATTTTTTTTCAAATAAGAAATGAATTTTTTCTTTCGCAAAGTTGTCTTTGGAGTTAAGAAAGCCCATGAGTAGTTTGCTAATATTTCAATGAGCAAATTAGGGTTATTATCGGTTAATTTCATTGTTAATTAGTGCAAAAGGTGAATCTTTCAATATGTGTAAAAATAGCAAAAAATTCACTTAAAGTGGATCGGAAGAGTTACTATATATCTTACATTAGAATGTGGGAATCTCTAATAACTACTTGAAATTAATAAAGAAAAAAGCGACACTAACACTGAAAATTGACTTATATTGAATTTTTTTGCATGCATCCTTATTCTTATCGATTTCAATGTACCAAAGACTCTAATCGATATTTGATTAATTTTATTTAAATTCAACTTTCAGACTTTTTCTCTCACTTGATTTGAATATATGTACACACATCTCATTACCTATTTTTGTGTCCTATATTTTCTTTTTGTTTTTAAGAGAATAACATATTTTATATGTAATAATTAACCTATTTACTTTTGTTGCATGCTTTTTAAGTCACAAAAATCTACTTTTATTTAATTTTCGCAAGTAAAAAGAAGAAATATTTATACCAGTAGTACTTCTCCATTCACTTTTACTTGTCCACTATCACTAAAATTACATTTTAACTTTTTACTTGTCTATTTACAAATCAAAAAAAATATAATATTTGTTTCTGTTTTATTGCTTATCAGTTAACTACTCATTCCCCAATATTATTTTTTAATACTTTTTAAAGTGTTATTATTATTATTATTATGAGTAAAATTATAAAATACATATTTCATTTTTTAGGAAGTGCAAAAAAATCAAAGTGGACCAACTAAAAATAAACGGGGAGTGATACCAGCTGTACTACTCCCTATCGATCCATAATAGGTGACCAAATTTGTGCTTGGGCACGCCTATTAAGGAAATACTAAATTTTGACAAAAAATTTAGTGTGATTAAACTATCCTTAATTAAATAATTGCAGCAATAATTTAATGTGATGAGTAAAAGACTTTTTAGGATCCCGTAGCATAACGGTAATTTTGGAAAACAAATTGAATATTTTCTTGATTATAAAATGGACACTTATTTGACTAAAATAAAAAAATTAAATTGTCACTTATTGTGAAACCGGAGGAATACTGCATAGGTTGTGGGAAGAGGGGTTCAGAGACTCCTCAAGTTCCAAGAATTTTTTTAATACAAAGATTTTTAATGATTGCTTGTTAGTTGGTTTAAATGAGCACAATAATACCTGCGGTTTAATAATTGTAATACAGCTCAACATATGATTTACCACTCAATGAAGTTGAATAATTGTAATTTCAGTTACAATATCCTTGATTAATGCAACTCGTCTTTAATAATAGTTTCATTAATTTAGTGATCATTGTATTTGTATCCTATGTGCTGGTTAAATTGCATGTACCGAAATATTTGCCTTTATTTCAATTTTCAATTAGATTTTGCATCATTGTAAAGCCTAATGGAATTTACAATATGAATTCAAGAAGAAGTGGAATTAATAGACGTCGGAGTCAGGATTTGAAATTTATGGGTTTGACGTTTGTAATCCTTTTAAGTTATAGCGTTCTAATTAATATTTTTTATTTATATATATTCAATGGATTTTAAAAAAAATATATAAAGTATGAACAAAAGTTTATTAGTTTGGCCGAACTCGCATCGACACTGTAGGTCTGCCCCTGGTTTCTACAGAAAGGGTAGAGCTAAAGTTTAAGTATGGATACAGCTGAACTATCGTTTTTATTCACATAGTGTAATCTGTTAATAAACATAAAATATGTAAAAATACTAAATTTAAAAAACTCATAAAAGTTATCAACAATTTAAAAGGAGAACTCAAAAATTAAATTTCTGACTCCACCTGCGTAGAGTCCGGAATCAAAATGTGGTTCTTTTTGGACTCAAAGTACACAAATAGTGGTAAAAAAAAAAGTTACATTTTTATATATAGTGCCACAATACCTGGCGCTATACATTAACGGTAAATGCACCGTTAATGTATAGCGCCATTTATTGTGGCGCTATACTGCAAAAGCTGACATGGTCCAGGTATAGTGCCACAATAAGTGGCGCTATACCTTTCTTACTTTTGCAATCAATAACAAATCTATAAACAAATTAAATTACTTCTTCCACTGTTGATTGGACATTACTTTTGCTATACCCCTTTGTTACTTTTGATTATTTTCATTCTTCAGTAGATTTATTATTGATTGCAAAAATTAAATTGCTTCTTCATTAATTGCATACATTAATGGATTAAAATGAGATTCTCATAAATCCTTTTTTTTTTCGGAACTTTATGTACTTTACTTTTTTAATTACAACTTCAATAGACTATTGTCGGCGCATTTTTATTTTTTATTTTCTAATAAAAAGTAAGAATTGAGAAGTCTCGGAAAAAATTACTCTCCAAA
>NW_017670312.1:436773-467046 GCF_001879085.1 Nicotiana attenuata
GCTCTTCCGATCTAAAATGCGCCGACAATAGTCTATTGAAGTTGTAAATTAAAAAAAAGTAAAGTACATAAAGTTTCCGAAAAAAAAAAAGGATTTATGAGAATCTCATTTTAATCAATTAGATCGGAAGATGTATGCCAATTAATGAAGAAGCAATTTAATTTTTGCAATCAATAATAAATCTACTGAAGAATGAAAATAATCAAAAGTAACAAAGGGTAATAGCAAAAGTAATGTCCATCAACAGTGGAAGAAGTAATTTAATTTGTTTATAGATTTGTTATTGATTGCAAAAGTAAGAAAGGTATAGCGCCACTTATTGTGGCACTATACCTGGACACAGTCAGGTATAGCGCCAGGTATTGTGGCACTATATATAAAAATGTAACTTTTTTTTTTACCACCTATTTGTGTACTTTGAGTCCAAAAGAACCACATTTTGATTCCGGACTCTTACGCAGGTGGAGTCAGAAATTTAATTTTTTGAGTTCTCAATTTTAAATTGTTGATAACTTTTATGAGTTTTAAATTTAGTATTTTTACATATTTTATAAGTTTATTAACAGAATACACTATGTGAATAAAAACGATAGGTTCAGCTGTATCCATACTTAAACTTTTAGCTCTACCCTTTCTGTAGAAACCAGGGGCAGACCTACAGTGTCGGATGCGAGTTCGGCCAAACCTAATAACTTTTGTTCATACTTTATATATTTTTTAAAATCCATTGAATATATATAAAATAAAAATATATAATTTAGAACGCTATAACTTAAAAGGATTACAACGTCAAACCCATAAATTTCAAATCCTGACTCCGACGGTCTATTAATTCCACTTCTTCTTGAAATTCATATTGTAAATTCCATTAGGCTTTACAATGAATGCAAAATCTAATTGAAAATTGAAATAAAGGCAAATATTTCGGTACATGCAATTTAACCAGCACATAGGATACAAATACAATGATCACTAAATTAATGAAACTATTATTAAAGACGAGTTGCATTAATCAAGGATATTGTAACTGAAATTACAATTATTCAACTTCATTGAGTGGTAAAATCATATGTTGAGCTGTATACAATTATTAAACCGCAGGTATTATTTGCTCATTTAAACCACTAACAAGAATCATTAAAATCTTTGTATTACAAAAATTCTTGGAACTTGAGGAGTCTCTGAACCCCCTCTTCCCACAACCTATGCCAGTATTCCCTCCGGTTCACAATAAGTGATCAATTTATTTTTTTATTTTAGTCCAAAATAAGTGTCCATTTATATAATCAAGAAAATATTCAATTTGTTTTTCCAAAATTACCCTTATGTACGTATCCCTAAAAAGTCTTTTACTCATCACATTAAATTATGCTGCAATATTTAATTAAGGATAGTTTAATCACACTAATTATTTTTGTCTAAAATTTAGTATTTCCTTAATAGGCGTGCCCAAAGCAAATTGGTCACCTATTATGGATCGTAGGGAGTAGTACACTGTATTACTCCCCCGTTTATTTTTAGTTGTCCACTTTTGATTTTGCACTTCCTAAAAAATGAAATATGTATTTTATAATTTTACTCATAATAATAATAATAATAACATTTTAAAAAGTATTAAAAAATAATATGGGGAATGAGTAGTTAACGATAAGCATAAAACAGAAAACAAATATTATATTTTTTTTGATTTGGTAAAATAGACAAGTAAAAGTTAAAATGTAATTTTAGTATAGTGGACAAGTAAAAGTGAATGGAAGAAGTATTAACTGGTATATATTTTCTTCTTTTTAACCTTGCGAAATTAAATAAAAGTAGATTTTTGTGACTATAAAAGCATGCAACAAAAGTAAATAAGGTTAAATTATTAATATAAAAATATGTAATTCTCTTAAAAACAAAAAGAAAATATAGACACAAAAATAGTAATAGAGGATGTGTGTACATATATTCAAATCCAAGTGAGAGAAAAAGGTTCTGAAAGTTGAATTTAATAAAATTAATCAAATATGATAGAGTCTTTGGTACATTTGAAATCGAATAGAATAAGATGCATGCAAAAAATTCATATAAGTCAATTTCATGTAGTGTCCTTTTTTTCTTTTTAATTTCAAGTAGTTTAGAATTCCCTACATATCTAATGTAAGATATATAGTACTCTTTCCGATCCACTTTAAGTAATTTTTTGGCTATTTTTACACATATTAAAGAATTCACCTTTTAGCACTAATTAACAATGAAATTAACCATATTAACCCTAATTTGCTCATTGAAAATATAGCAAACTACTCATGGGCTCTTAACTCCAAAGACAACTTTGGAAAGAAAAAATTAATTTCTTATTTGAAAAAAATCAAATATTGTGGACCAAAAATAAAAAATAAAAATAAAATCACTAAATATAAAACCTATAGGGTCCTTGTGTGGGTCACCTCAGAAGTGGCACGCGTCATGGAGAAGTGGGAGGACGTGGTGGGGTGGGGTGGTTTGGAGAGAGGGGGGGGGGGGTGGGTTTCAAATTTGATACATGGGAGTGGGGCATGAAAAAAAAGACTAGAGAAAAAGAGACCCCCTTTGAATTTGAATGGCTATAAACCTGAAAATATTTTACTACTCCTACTAATACTAATACTAAATTCTTTTTTTTTTTTTTTTGGTTTGGGTTCAAACTAAATTGTTATTCTCTATAGAGGGTCTCTTTCAATTATTTTTATATTTGTAAGGCTTCATCTTGAGTATAAATACCATACTGTATCTCCTGTTCCTATTTAATTTGCTATCTTTTGTAATTCTTGAATTTGAGTGCTAATCTCTCTTAGCTTGAAGATATACAATCCCTTTCTTGTAAGTTTCTCTTGTTTTTCCTTTCATTTCTCTGTACATTCTCTTGATTTCCCTTTTTTATTTGATGTTTGTTTGGTTATAACCTGTTATTTATGCTACAAAATCACTTTTTGGCAACTGGGGTTTTCTTCACTCTCTCTTATTTCCTTTATTTCTCCCTACTTTGTTGTGCTATTGCTTCAAAAGCTGCTTTTCTCATTTGGGGTTTGCCCAAAGTTTCAATCTTTTCTACATTTTGTTCTTTGTTTTGTTTTTGTGTCCTTTTTTGCAATGTTTATTCAGGGATTTTCTTGATTTTTGTCTTTTTGTCATTTTCTTGGATTACTGTGTGTTTCTTTTTTTTTTTTTTTGGGTCCCCGTTTGAGGTTTCCATATGCTTAACTGCTTATGTTGTCGTTGGTTAAAATTGTCTCATTCTATTTCCTAGTGCTTGTTTCCTTGTAGTTTATAGAGATGAAACTCATCAGCTGTTTTGATTCTTAAATAAATATCTGGTATTCTTGTATTGCTCTTGCCTTTTTTTAATTAGTAGTAATAATGCTCTTTATATAGTATGTTGGCTTTCTGATAATTCTTTAGAACAACTTTTTGTGTTCTAAAGGCAGCTTCTTTTATGTTCTACTTTCAGAAAATTCTGCTGCATAAGAGATTGTTCAAGGCATAAGTTATTGTCCCATTCATATCTAGTCTGTGAAAGTTGTTAGATAAACCGAATTGCAGACCAAAAGTATGGGGGATCACTTTGTTTTTCTGGTTGATCGGTTGCTAACTGAATCAACTTTAGAGGCTGCAATTGAGAGCAGGAATCAGAATCAGTTGGCATCTTGGACGATCAATGACCCGACAGCTGATTGCTCGTCCCAAGATTCTGGTGCTGTTTTGACTGCAGGGAAAATGGTAGAATGCAGGATATGCCAAGATGAGGATATGGATTCAAATATGGAAACTCCTTGCTCTTGCTGCGGTAGTTTGAAGGTTTGTGGACCTTTCTTTGTTATTACTATTAGTACTCCCTACCGTTTTAATTTATGTGCCTTACTTTTCTTTTTAGTCTATTTAAAAAGAATGTCGCTTTCTATATTTGGTAGCTTTTTAACTCCAACATTATGCATGGCATATTTAAGACCACAAGATTCAGGGACATTTTAGTATATTATACACATCTTTACTTTAGGATGTGTACCACACGATTTAAAAGTCTTTCATACTTTTCTTGAACTCCATGCCCACATAGAGTTAGCCAATGCTTATTCCCCAGATACCGTCATTACCTCTTCTCCCGAAAAGAAGTTCACGACCCATGGACCAAGGACACATAAATAAACTTAACTAACATATAAATTGAAACGACGGGATTAGTATTTTCTGTTGAAGTATGCAAAGAATTGGTGTTTTTGTCTGTTGATATGCTTGTGCTTCTGACAGGCTTAATGTAAAACTTGGTATTTTTGCCCAAAATCAAATTTGTGTTATGCATGCAAAGTCATATTTAGTCTTCTTTTTCCTACAAGAGAATTTCTATTTCAAATGGTCACAGGCGTATTTAAATGCTGATATTCTGCGTACCAAAAGATTCTGCCTTAAGGCGGATATGGCCATGTGGAGGATATGCTACCGAGTACTGATATCTGAATCTTGCTTCTCAAAGAATTTGTTGACATATCTTTTTTCATTGCGCTGCTCTTATAGCTGTTTACTGCCTTTTAAACAATTTCTGTTTGTTTATATATCTAACCGTGAAAGTAGGCTCATATGGGTTCCTTTTGTCTTTTGGGCCTTGAACCTGTTTATTATTTCAAATTACTAACTGTCCACCTTAAAAATGCTGAGGATCCTGCCCCTCATTCTTTTTCATTTTAAGATCTAGAACCTTATGTAACTTCTATTAAAGATTATCAATGTCTTGCCAGAATCCTTTTGTGAATGGTAAAGCTGACACAAGTGGCCTAAGTTAGATTTACTACTGGAATTACATGATTAAACTTGCACAGTGCTCTGTTACCGTGCATTTGACGGATTAGTTTCTCTTCTTGAATTTGATGTTTGATATTGAATACAGTAAACTTTGGGAGAGGGGAAAGAAAAGGGAAGGTACAATGTCCTAACCCTTACTCTGTTAAACATATTAGGATGTCTGATTCCTGTATGGTGCTAATATACTACTCATAAGTCATTTTGAATTTAAACTTGATACTCTTACTCTAGCTACTCCATCTTTTCCTAAATGCATTATTATTAACGTTTTTTTTTTCTTAAACGTGCTTTACAACTGTTTTTGGATTGTCTGTTTTCTTCCAGTATGCACATCGGAGATGCGTGCAAAGGTGGTGTAATGAGAAGGGTGATACCATTTGTGAGATCTGCCACCAGGTTAGATTTGTCATTTATTTTGTTTTCTCTATCTTACAGATTAAACAGGATTTGCAGCAATGCAACCACTTTTGCTGCTTCGAATCATCATTAGTATTTGTTGTTTGATTATTTGGGTTCGTTACAGTAGTTTAGAACGTGCATAATTGATTCAGTTAGTGTTGATTGCTTACTTATTCTTGCATTTGTGTTAAGTAGCCTTTCAGGCCTGGTTACTCAGCACCACCCTCTATTTTTCGCCTTGGTGGCATTCCAATGAACTTAAGGTATCTATTCTTCTTTCATGCTTTTCCGAAATATAGTAACTATGCATGTCAGATATTTCAATATTCTAATGTGACACCCACTGTTGTTTTTCTCATTAGCTCACTTGAGAACATATGTGTATGGTGTTTCTATCAGGGGGAATTGGCGAATTGTACGAAGGAACTTGAACAATCAACGTGTGATAGCGGTGGTTTCAGCTGATCACAATCTCATTAGCGCCGACTCTGCGGAAGATGCAGTTTCTACATCAAGAAACATGATGTGTTGTCGTGTACTAGCCATAATAGTAATCTCTCTCTCTCTCTCTCTCTCTCTCTCTCTCTCACACACACACACACACACACACACACACACATATATATGAATGATTGCATAACAGGGAATGTGTGCTATAATAACTATCCTGTGAGCAACAAATAGCCGAACAGGAATGTAATTAAATTGATGTGTGACAGAAAAAGTGATCACTCCGAAAAACATGAAAATGTACAACGTTCACGAGATTCTCTGCTCGGCTGGAGAACATCTCAAACAAGTAATAGCATAATTTCTGATATGTAAAATGCATCACTCACCCATTTTGAATCTGGAAGGAGTTCTTTGTACTCTGGGGAACCAGGCTTAGCAATTTCCTAATTTATATGGCTCATTCTAACTTTTCCTTTCCCATTTTTTCTTGATAGTTTATGCTGCTGCTTGTCATACGTCATGCTCTTCCCGCCATTGTCAATCAAGCAGGGGACTACTCACTTCCATTGATTGTGGTAAGGTTGTTGAATAGGGAATTGGAAATGTAAGCATTCCTATTATACAGAATGTCTTCTCACTTTTTACGATTGCTTGCAGCTTCTACTGCTAAGAGTTTCAGGCATTGTTCTACCCGTCTACATCATAATGAAAGCAGTGATCTCTTGCCACCACCGGCAACACCAACAGGTTTGCGAAAGCATAGTTTTTTTATTTCTATGTTTCACCTTAGCATACTTTGCCTACTAAGACGGACATTATTTGTTTGACCTTCACTACAGGCTACTTTGCCCATCTCTTCACCCCGTGAAGAAGCTAACGTGGTGACTCTGCAGCAGGAGCCTCCTGTAACTATCCAATGAATGGTTTTCACTGTTGAACCAAAAAGAAAGCTCATTCTTCAGCATCATCTCACAGCACATGTCGATCTTCATTTACTCTACTGTTATTACTCTCCCTTGCTGCAATGACTATGCTGCAGGAGTTGCTGCGTCAAATTTGTGGAGGATGATGAATAGACAAGAAGTTACAGATCGACGAAATTCAGTGAAGGTATATTCGAAATAGAAGCTAAAGGTAAAAGAAAGGACACACAAGAGATGAAAAAGAAGGCATGATATCCATTTTTACAACTAGAGATATCTGAAGGTCTGAATTAGTCAGAGAAAAATCCTTGTACAGTTATGTATATGAACATGTTGAAGTAATACAAAAACTGGCAAAAAGTTGTTACCTTTAGTATACTGATATGAGTTGTATTGTTGGATAAAGTTTGTCAGCCCAACTTGGAAGATGGTAAACATTTGCATGTACCTCGTGTTTACACGAAACCAATATATACATAACACACGTATCTGCATACACTCTTATCACTAAACCATATTGTAGTTAATTAATACACATTCTCATCTCAATTATAACTTAGCCATGGTAAATCGGTATGATTTGGTGTAAATATCGGATGCATGTAAGTTTTTACTTGTGGCAGATAACCTCAAATCCTATGGAAAAGCCAAGTATGAAAACCTTAAAGATTGTGCTTATTATAAAGATCAAATTTCCTTTACAGAGCTGAAAGGTAAACCTCATTCCTTAAGTGAGGAGTATATGAAGTTGGGAATCCGTATTTGAAAGTTGAAGGAATGTTTCTCAGACCATCAAAACTGAAATTAAAGTGAAACTATTTCTCCTATCTCTTCTTGATTCCATATCTTTCTAAGAGTTTGAAACATGTAAATAGACATCATGAAAGTAGACAACTTCTTAAATTATATGTGAATTTGTTTATATCAAATCCAGTTAATGCTAGCGTACATCTACAAAGACTACAACCTAATAATTTCGAATGACACGAAGTTGAGAAATCTTTGGAAATCGATTATGGCAGTTAATAAGTTGTTTTTATGTCACCAATAAGCAGTGTTTTAAAAGGCGTTTTCGGGGCGAGCCCCGGGGCGAGGCGCACCAAAAATGCCCCGAGGCGATGGTGTGGGGCGAAAGTCTCAAGAGGCGTACGCCCAGCAATTCGAGGCGTACGCCCGGGCTTTGAGGCGCGTTTTTGTAGTGAGGTGTACACCCCAGAGTCTTCTTCAAATTAAAACAAAATTTGTTGAATGTTATGAAATACATTTTATATGGATGTCCACTAATCAAATATAACTCCCACTACTCTTCTCCATTAACCTCCCACTGCTTCTTACCATTATGGTTGTAACTCCCACACCTCCATAACCTCCTCCATGATCTCAATAGTTAATACCATGTTCATGGCATCTCTTTGTATTACCTCAATATCATCCTATAAATAGAGGGTTTGGGCATCACATTGTACATACTTGAATAAATTGAAGAAATAAGAATTTCTGCTCTCTTTCTCTCTACATTCTTATCTATTTACTTGTTTCATACTATTACTTTGAGGTAAGTTTCTTAACGCGTTATCAGCACGATTGTTCTATGCGACAATTCTTCTCAACTTTTAGGAAATGTGTCACAACAAAGTTGATCTATTTTTGTATTACCATAGCCAAGTAACATTGTAGCTTCCAATGCGTAAGCCTGTTGGATTTCGTATGGACACTGAGACATATGTTCTATGGATTATCTTATTTTGGTAAGTGGTTCATCATTACAAGGTATGCTCCTAAGTATATACTTTTTGTGCTTACTTAAATACCAATTGGAAGGGTTTATGACAATATAAATGTCTTCTGGTCATAGTCGTTAAATTTTTTCTTGTAGTTCTATTACTACTACTTGTATATGTATCATACTTGAGCAACATTTTTCATATAGCTACAACTCAAGTATTTATTTCATTCATATTGGATGGTTCATAGTCATAACATAAAGTATATCTATCTATAAGGTTTATTATTACTTACAGTGCTAAATTATTTTATGAAATAATAAAACATCTGTGGTTTATCATCTATCTTGAAGGATTTATCATGTAATAGCTCTTTAAGTTGAATGTCTTACATTAGAAAATATCCTTGAACTATAACAGAGTTATACGATATATGGTTGCCAAAGTGATGTAATATTTTTAAATGTCTGAAGGCAAGTCCCAGTACATGCACTTTGGCTTATTATGCCATTAATTGAGGGTAAGACGGTGGGTTTAAGTCTCAACGCACCACAAGGGTAAGATATCGGGTTCGAGCCCTGGTGCACCGTGATTATAAGAGTTGGGTTTGAGTCCCAACTCATTATGGCCTAACATGCCGTTATACGGGTAAGACATTGGGTTCGAATCCCAATGTACCATATTGATGATATAATGGTGACTAAAGAAAATGTATTTTTCATGAAAAAGCATGAAGCTTGTCCCACTTGATTTGCTCCATTCTTGAAGCGAATTTGGTAGCGATGCATAATATGTCTAAATGAAGACAAGTGGTTGACCAATGAACGTGGCATGCCAAAGACCAAAATAATAATAGTCATCATTATGGTAAATGTAAAAATGAGAACAATAAGGGTTCTCAAAATAATCCTTCGCAGGTAAAGGAAATATGTATCAATATGGTCTGTTAATACGAGACACACTCACATGGTTATAGTCAATTCCTTAAAAATAGGATTTGTGATAAGCATTGTAAATGCAGATTCATTCCTGAAAGTGAATGTGAATATATATATATATATATATAAAATACAAATTATGCATAAGAATGTGCTTATGTATGGTTGAATAAATACTACAGCTCACCTCTACGGGAGGTTTGAGAGAAAGAAAGATAATGAACATTGTTGTGTGGTTACATGAATATGTCATTGATCGCGTACATTTGGTACGCCGAAAATATATTGTCATACCTTATAAAAGGTTATTAGAGGCAAAATTAAAGCAAGAAATAATTTTGCTTATGATGATTTTAACCATGATATTATTATGATATGATTTCTCCGTGAAGGAGACATTCACCATATAGATGGTGTGACAAAAGATCTTGTAGTACAAAACCAATTAAGAGCTCTGAAAGAACTTATTTTTTATTACCCAGATGAATGAAATTATTCATGGCATTGATATTGTAGTAAGTCTCAAAAGAAACTTTTGAGTTTCAAATATATAAGCCAACGTGGTTGGCATATTGAGACTATAAATGTAAGGAAGATTGAATATCTTCGTATTACTATAATCATACCGGGTAAATATGCATGAAAGGCTACCCGACTTTTCTTCTATTTGTACTACACAAGTTTAAGCGTGATGGTAAAATCACATGCCACAAGCAAACTAGAGGTTTACTGAAACATATATCAATTGGCATGACCGGTTGGCCATCACGGTTCAATTATGATGCGAAAAATTAATTGAGAATTCACATTGGCATATATTTAAGAAATAGAAGATTCTTCAAGAATTCTCTTGTACTGCTTATTCTCATGATATACCAGTTAAGGTTGGGATTGAATCCCTTGATTTCTGGAACGAATAAGGTGATATATATATATATATATATATATATATATATGTCATCTGCCATATGGACTGTTTACTATTATATAATTTTAGTAAATGCATCTATTGTATGGTCACATGTGCGTTTGTTATCAACTTGCAATTTGGTTTTGCAAGATTGTTTGCTCAAATTATTAGAGCACAATTCCAGAATGTAAATTATGATGATTTATCTTGTTAATGCTGGTTTAAATCCAAGTTGGTTTAGCAAAAATTGTATGCCTCCAATTTAGCTAAACCATTGGTTATGAGAACAAAACTTTCTAATAGAAATTTGGTATGAGGTGTATTATTTAATATACCACAGCACTTGTACGCATCTAGCCAACAAGTTATGATAAATTCTCCCTATCATAATTGGTTCAGGGTCAGGAGCCAAATAATTTTTATCTAGAAACATGATTGTGCTATATTATGCCACCACAATGCACAAAGATGAATTCCCAAAGAATGTTGGGAAATGTGTTGGTGATCCAACATTAGGGGGAGAAAATGGGAAGCTGAAAAAGTTATACGTAGAATGAATTATTATAAATATATCTAGATCCTCGTACAAGAAAATGTAAACTTGAAGCTCAAGTGATAATTCATTTCCAAAATATTGCTAGGCGCATTTGCTGACCCAAACCTAAATGTCATATTTCAGCTATTAATGTTCCAAATAGAATAAAGTCCATGATGGGCAGAGTTTATGACACGCATGAAGCGTAATAGACTAATCGGTTCCAAAGATAAAACTCCTTGAAGAAGGAGAGGAGTAAATGTTCAAGATGGTCATAATAAGGAGGCAAGTGCTTTATAAGAGCACCATGACATAACACGTTATAAGACTTCATGGGAGAGGATCATGTACCTGAAAATAATGAGATCTCGATAAGTTATGTCTTTATTGATTGATGATGGAACCGATGTAAAATGATCATCGATGATATTGTTGATATAATGTAGCGCTCAATGTTATTAATATTGACGAGGATCTTAAGCTCAATCTGTCATGGAATTTGGACAGATAAATGATTGGCCAAATGAAAAATACGCAATAAAAATTGACTTCACCCGAAAAATATGAAATTGGACGGATAGTCCATTGTGCAAAAAGTGAAATGAAAAAATCAAGTCGATAGACATAAAGACGACTTGCGGCACACGATTTTTTTGTAAATATCCTGGCACTAGTTATATGAAGACAGGTTCTCCTGTGGGGATGAAATTATTTTCAGGTTTTAATATGGCAGTACATGAAAAACTTGATATGCGTATAATGAAAATCCTTGAAGGATTTAAACTGTTCCGAACCATATAGAGGTTCCCGAAAACTTTGTCAAATAAAGCTTCAGCATTCCATGTATGACATATATGATTTATTTTTGTGTCTTAGTGCACTGGGTGCACTTATGTTTCTTGCTAGAACCTTGAGTATAACGTTATACTAGCAAGATTTAACTTAGTTCGACATGGAGACACTGGAATGTAATTAGTAATATATTAGAAAAGGAATCTTTGATATGGATTTGTTTATTCTAACAAATATTATCAAGGTTTTGTTGGTTATGCAAATGCAGGCATTTTCTGAAATTCGTTTTTCAAAGAATCTATTTGCATGTGAGGGTACTGCCATATTATTATTTCACAAGGCAGTCAATTGTTGATACTTATCCAAGTCATGTCAATATACTAGCAATTGATAAAGCAAATGACTCAACACACAACATATGTGTGACTTTTCCTTGAAGAGAAGATTCTAATAATAATGAAGGCGATGATATTTGTTTATCTCAATTGAAAGACGGATATATTGAAGGAGACAGAATAAAGCATATATTTCATCAAAGTTCTTTATCAGACAAAATCTTCATCGAACGGTGAAATAGACATTCAACAAATTTGTTCGCTTGATAACTTGGTGTTCTGTTCAGTGAAGCATGAGCAACCTCAACATTTGAGAAGTTGGTATACAAGATCGGAACACATCATCTCGGAGAAACAAATTGATGTTTTCATCGGGGGGAGGCAAATACGCGTTGTACTCTTTTTTTCTTAGCTAAGATTTTATCCCACTGGGTTTTTCTGGCAAGATTTTTAATGAGGCAACAAATAATGCTTATTACAAGATATGTGTACTCTTTTTCCTTCACTAAGATTTTTTCCCAAAGGGTTTTTTCTTAGTAAGGTTTTAACAAGGCACATGATCTGGACATCCAAGGGGGAGTGTTATGAAATACATTTTATATGGATGTCCACTAATCGAATATAACTCTCACTACTCTTCTCCATTAAGCTCCCTCTACTTCTTACCATTATGGTTGTAACTCCCACACCTCCATAACCTCCTCCATGATCCTCCCCCATGATCTCAATATCTCTTTGTATTACCTCAATATCATCCTATAAATAGAGGGTTTGGGCATCACATTGGACATACTTGAATACATTGAAGAAATAAGAATCTCTCCTCTCTTTCTCTCTACATTCTTATCTATTTGCTTGTTTCATACTATTAATTTGAGCTAAGTTTCTTAACATTGAATAAGTTTTTCATATAATACCCAATTATCAAAAATCAGCTTGTAATTACTCAAAAGTTTTAAAAATGAACTGACATATTAAATTTAAAAGTCAAGACCTTTTTTATTGATAGGAGCCCTAATTTGTGGTCGTTCCCAATTCTTTATCTTGTCCACTAGTCGGCTACTATCTCCCAAAAAAGCAACGAATAGTCCTTTTTTTTTTGGCAATAACAAAGAGAACTTTATTCTCCTTCATAGCATCAAGTTCAAAGTTCAAATTGCAAGTTAGTCATCTTTTTTGTTCTTCTATGTAGAAAACTTTATTCTTTTCAACTCAAGTTACTTGTGCTTGTAAGTAGCGTATAATGAATTGCTTTGACTAGTTTATTGTGGGGATGGAGCACATCTATATATATTTTCCATATATTTATAAGTTTCTTCAATTTTTATGCAATTTTACCTATTTATAAATATTTACTGTAATTATATTATTTTATGAAATATTATAAACTAAATACTCATGGGGCTTATGCCCCGTGCCTCGGGGCTTATGCCTCGCTGAGGCATATATCTTACGTCCACGCCTTTTAAAACACTACCAATAAGAATTCATGTACAGTTAACTCATACATGCACAAACGGAAGGATGAAAAGCAAGGTAAGCCCACTATAGTTTAGATTTTGTAATCAATCCAAGAGAAAAACAAGAATATATATAGTTAGATATACATTTCAGAACCCGTAACATTTAAACTCTAGATCCACCACTTTCTGCAGGAGACTAGCATATTTTATACTGTTACAAATGTCTCTCCACCTGTAAAATCAAGAATCCAAGACCAAATGGAAAGAATAGCTGGGGCAGAAAACTGCAGGCTCTCAAAATAACATCTTGCTCAGTTACAATTTAAACGTAATCTGTACACTCCATTTGGGAAAAATAGGAGAACTGGTACATGAAAAAGATGTATGAAAAATCTCTAGCAGTGGAGAGCCACATTAGAATCTTCTCAATTTGTTTCCTATTTCGAGCATCGTTTGACTTGCTTCTGAATTATACATACATCCATGTGTAGATCTATCCCGTTTAACACACTCAGTTCCAGCTTCTTCTTGGTCTGAAATGTTTCATGTAAGAGAAATAAATAAGACAGCAAGAATGTCAATCTCCAACAATCTCGAACTTCTTTTAAGTTCCTTCTGCATTTCAATTTTTGTTTTTAAATTATATTGGATTTTCTATACCTACTTCAGTGGTGTCATTAATAATAGTCATATATTCTTCAAAGAGTGTAGATATTTATACTTCCGATTCTTTTGCTGAGAACGCCAAAAGCAAGCGAGCGCTCCAAATGCACAGCTAGCAACTGCGATTGCCAATGCAGCTCCAAGTGGAACCACCACTGCATTTGTCGAGGCGACCAACTCTTCATTAACTATTTTTTCAGTCCCGCCAACTGCTTGCAGTTCTTTGTCCTTGTAAAGATTCACTAGCTCTTTCCCATAGTAACTAACCAGAAACTTAAAGACCTCATCCTCATTCCATTCGATCTTACTATTTTCTTTGCTCTTTTCACCTGGGTTAAGATAGCACGACGGACAAAGCTGTTTTGAAGGCCAAATAACTTTTGGAAATTCAGGATCACCTGTTCCTAGTGATGCTTCATCTTTCTTTAGTCTCTCATTAACTTTGTTGTGAGCTCTCCATAACCAAAGGGCATAATCACGCGCTTTCTTGAATGGATTAGATACGCTGGAATTGGAAACATTTAAAATACAACAGTTAAATGACCAGACCTTGATGGTCAATAACAAAAAGGCAATGTTCAGAAAGTTTAAGTTGAGAAACAGAAAGAGCCTCGTTGACATTTTACCTTGAACACATGTCATAAAAGTGTTGCCTACATTCCTCACAGATGAAAAAGTTGTGTATAAAATCACATGTAGTTCTGAATGCCATGTTACTTTCTCCATCCTCAACTCTGATAGAGAGTGAGTGTAACAACACCCATAAACCACAACTGCAAAAGATAAACATGTGGCTAAGTAAACTGCCAAAGAAATTAACATTGTAAGTTTGTAACATCACGTGATTAACTTTTGATCCACTACCTCTGCTACTGTATCGTTTTAGCAAAAGCATTTAGCACTGAACTGTAATAGATTTGAACCACTATCTTTGAGTTGCTGATTTTATGTGTGTGGCTGCAGGAGCATTAATCAATCCTTCACCGCCATTGCAGTTTCATAAGCCCCACCCCCCCCTTTCCCGGTTCTGCGACCAAACCCACCTAAGTCTGCTCCCTTTCTTTCAAGCCCTCATAGTCTCCACGTCAAACAAAAACCTAGATCATAACTTTTGCTGGTGCAAACTTCACTCCCTAGACATTAATGCTATCAAAGAAGCAAAGTGCTTTGAATTCAAAGAATACAGGCATTTAAGAAGAAAATGAACCGCAGTTTCCAGTTACAAGCGCTTTGGAGTTCTGGGGTCTACGGTCTACCTACTGATTATGCATCCACCATTATAAGGTTTTAAATTTATCAGACTTCTACACCACAAGATAAACACATCCAATTCTTCAACTTTATCTGTAATTTACTCTAAGTTTTTCCGAATCTTTGCATCTTTAACAGTACGCTATTTAGATAATTGAAGCCTCCAAGATTTAAACCTCAACATGTATGTCAGTCAGGCTTCCGAGATCAACATCGGATTTTTTAAGTAGAATGACAAAATCATAATTCTACATTCTTTGAAAGGAAACTATTTCTAACATTGATCCATTTGGGAATTTTCAACTATTTCGTAAACCAAAATTCTGAGTCTAAAAGGTAATTGAGACAAGAAAAAGTGTAACAAATTACCCTTTTTAATATGAAGAGACAGTATGGGTTACAATATCTAGGATGTCACCAGATCTACAAAGAATGTCCTCTGATTCTTCTCCTCTCAAACGTCGATTCAAGGGCTCTTGGTTTGTTCTTGGGTGTATTAGGTCACATCCTTAGATGCAAACCAATACCAGAGGCTAAAAATAAAAGTAACTTAGATGCCGACCTCTCAAATACCCTATCCCCTGTCCCACTTGGCCCTTTAGGCCAATACTCATACTGCCTTTGACACAGTAACATCGAAAAATACCTTAAAGACATTGTTGAGTCCCACATCGACAATGAAGGGGATGGGTGGTCTCCTTATATGGACTTAGGCAATCCTCTAACAGACATCAATAGAATACAAGTCCTCAACTTAACATCTCTGTAATGATTTATTTGGCAACGAGTTTGTTCACTATATTATTTTCCTATACAGCTTTTCTACAATCATAAAGTTGTAAATGATTTCACAGATGAATAACGAGTACATGAATAATCCATTACCTGAAACCTCTGGTATCGTTCTTGCTTCCACGACAATACATCTGCACGAAACAGATTGTCATAAATGAATCAGAAATGCTTAGATTGCACTACAAAGCAAAGCAAAATGCAGAATCTCCTTCAAGCTATTAATATCGATAAAGATGAGTGTCTTCATGCACAAGACTATTCCACCTTACAAATTCCACCAGATTAGCGAAAGTTAGGGCCCATTTGGGGAGCTTTTGCTACTATTCCGTTTCATGTATCTTAGACATAGCACTCATCCGAGACCTCATATAAGTCAAAATTAGGAGTAGGATGAGGAAGCGGAGGAGCTATAGAACCACTACGATATGTACAAGCTAAATCAAACTCAAAGATATCTAACAGAGAGCATATCTCATCCAACTAACCCCTGCCCTTTCCCCATCGACCACTCACAGCCCACAACCAACACCCCAAAAGGAAAAAGAAAGGAAATGAAAAAGAGACTTAAAATTGAAACACATAAAAAGATTGGACAATCAAAAGGTTAGCGTTCTTATATAGCCAATAGACAGTTACTGACAAAGTTATAAAATAAGTTTATAGTCCAGCCACAGATGACGAGCTAAATCAAACTTGCTCTGTACACATATCATAGATTTCTCATTCAACATATAGCACCAATCCCTCCCCTTCCGCCATATCCCTTCAACAACCCCCCCCCCCCCCCCCTTTTCTCCCTGCCACAACCAAGAAAAAGGACTGAAATATAAACACTTAAAAGGAGACGGTTGGACAAGCAAAAAGGTTAGCTATCATATATTGCCAAGAGAAGATTATGAAAATAAACTACTGCGAGTTTAGTTTTCCAGCCACAAAAATATTTCCTTAACACTTGTGAGGATTCATTTTTGTTTTTCATTAACTTGCTCCACTGAAGGACAATAAGGTTTATACTTTACTGTCTCCTTGTCATCTCACCACGATTTCTATTGACCAGTAACTCTTATGACATAAAAGCTTCGTGAATTATATACCAGTTTCTGCCAAGAGTTATGTACAAATTTTCCCAGAGAACTTAAGCTAGATTGATGAACAATTGATATGAGTACACTCCAAATGGAAGAACTTAAAATATATAATTTGAGATGCATGTGTTCTTAGTTAAATGTTAGGATTTAAAAATAATAGTGTATATCTACTTACAAAAATAAATAAATAAATAATGCGTCCTCTCAATTTATATATGACACTCTTTCCACAATGGACGTCCCAATATGTTTTCACTCCACTCACTAATAAAATTCTATATAACTTTAACAACTTTCAAGAATTCAAATTCATTCAGATCAATTTTAAACTTTGGTGTGATATTTCATTTTTGAAATAATTTTCTCAACCATTACCTTAATAGTTTCTTCCACTACCACTAATATAATTATATAAGCCGAATTAACATTTTAAACTCCGTGTCCATTCAAACAATGTCATATACGAGACATAAAGCAGAACTATGGGAGTAATAACAATAACAAATGCAGGAAGTTTTATCTCAAAAGCTTCCAATTTTTTTCATTGTCTAGAGTTCACTATGTTTATTACTCCCTCTGTTCGAGTTTATGTGAACCTATTTCCTTTTTGGTCCGTTCCAAAAAGAATGACCCCTTTCTATATTTGGTAACAATTTAGCTTAAACTTACAATTCTACCCTTAATGAGAAGCTTTTATAACCACACAAATACTCTGGGCCCATTTTTGACTTGTTTAGGACCACAAATTCTAAAAACCTTCATTTTTTTCTTAAATTCCGTGCCCAGTCAAATAGGTTCACATAAATTGGAACGGAGGGAGTATTATTTTAACATCTAAGTGAGTTATATTAATAAAAAGCACCAAGATGGTGTAGATCATTGCTTGCAGTTTATTTACAAATGGAACCCTCTACTAATAAATAAACTAAAGCAGAAAAAATCTGAAGAAAATAGGTGGATCATATGAACTGCATATGAAGAAAGCTAGTTTATGACTGAGGTGTAGTTTGATTGATTGAGTGTGCATTGAGTATAAGTTTCTTGCTCTAGAATATAGAATCAACTCCACCGCCAGGATAGGGCAATGACCAACTTCAACAAAATAACAAGTGTATAATGAGCTCAGTATGCATCAGCTACAGTAAAGGAACAAGCTTATGTACCCACCCAATATCCACGAGGAACCTCTTTTCCACAAATTTGGTAATTTCCCAGTGCTCCCTTTTTGCTACAACTGTCGGCCTCCTCATTTTTCACTGACAATATCTCTGATGGACATAGATTATCAAAGTCAACCAATATATCTGCACTTCCCTTCCGGCACCTAGCAAAAATATCCAAATTTTACAAGTCAATGAAAGGCACAATATGCTTTTACAAGTCACCAAACACTGGAATGTAGGAGCTAACCTCTTAGAAGGATGATGAGCCACCAAAAGTTGAAGGAATTTTATAAGTGATGCCCGTGTCCCTGATCTAATCATCTGCATTAATTGAGGACCAAATATATAGAACTAAGTCATGCAAACCAAAGGTATCCATGAGAGAGAGAGAGAGAGAGAGAGAGAGAGAGAGAGTTAGCTTTTTTACTTTATGGTCTAGAATGATGCCAAAGGCAGTAGATGTTGCCTCCTCAACGTCATATATGGCTGTGGCAATCTTCATAAGAAAAGAATTACAGAAGTGAGAGATAAGCATAAAATGGACAGCTTAAATTTGCAAAACTAGAAATCAGAATTTGATATGATGCTCTCCTAGTAACCTGGGCAGGATCCGAAAAGTTCTTCTGAAGATGCTCATTCTCATACTTCCCATCATCAAAGCCATATGAGCTGAAATTTCAAAGTTAATACAATGAAGAAAATAGCTGATTAGGCATTAAACTTGTGAAAGACAGAGACGTAAACAAATTTAAAGTGAAAATAGATTTCATTATGTAACAGCATATAAAACAGCATACAACTGATGGATTTAAGCAATGGCCAGGAATTTTTTCCTTTACCTCGATGAGAAAAAAATCTATCAAAAAGAAAATAAATTATTCACTGGCTAGTGCTTAAGTTCATCAGTTTTATAGCCAGTACATAGTATTATGTAGCTGTTTATCATGGGAAAGAGTATGTTCTGCAGATTTTCATCCTTGAATAGGAAGAAGCTCTACTTCTGTTAGAGTGCAAGTCTAATTTTACCATTGCATAGTATGGGAGTAATGATGTATAAGTAAAAGCATGTACAACTTCAAAAGCTAGTTTATGAGGGAGAAACTGAATTCAGGCCAAAACTGAACAACTTTTATGCTACCTCAGCCTATGGGAATTATGTTTTTACTCTACACCCAGTACAACATTAACCTAAAGCCCCATGGCACTGACTTTTATACTTTTCAAACTATTCATTACCATTATATCCATAAAACTCAAAAGTAACTTATCAGCCTTACAGACTCTTCCATCAAATGCTATGATCATGTCTATTTCATGTTTTCGAGGAACCCTGCTTAGTAGACTAATATGTCTATTATGTCAAATGGCAATGACTATTAAAGATATTACAGTTTAATTTCCCGTAGAGCACAAAGACCCAAAGGAAGGCGGCTCAGATGAATTATTGAGAAAGATAAATGATATATTCTCAAAATTATTACTTCGTGACAGTAGCTACCACAAGACACAATCAGATTTAGAGATTTAAACACCATAAGACAGCTAAATTTAGGACATGACTTCACCAATGACTACAAAACTTATGAAGGAGATCATATATACCTTCCCAGTTGTTTGTTGATCCAGCCTAGCAAGATATCAGCTGTGCGTCCATTTTCAATGGAGCGTATTTCACTATTTTCTTGTTTTGGATCCCAACCACTACCAACAAACTTCTTAGGAGGGCCCCATAGAAGCATCGGGTAATGCTTCACAGAGAACTTATCACAAAGATTAGAATTTATCTGTGCTGCCAAAAAGATGAATAAGAGGAAAATATCAGTTAGGTATATGTTAAGAAAAAAGGCTCTTAACAGAGTGAAAAAAGAAAAGGCTAATGACAAGAGAAAGAAATAATGAAGAAAAGTGTCTGCATAAATGGGAGGTAGCAAGTGGTAAGCCCATTAAAAACTCACTCCAGGGGAAAAAGTATGGCAATATGATTAAAAAGCAAGAATCCCCAAGCAATATTGACTGAATCTATGCTAACCAATTTAAATGGAAAGAGCATAAAAATACTGATTAACTCATTAAAAACAAGGAGACTGATTAAACTTGTCTCTTGTGGCAAAAGATATTACTCATTTGGAAAACTACACCACCAGCAAAATAGCTTTAAATTGTCTTGTCATCTGTCTTTGCAGACTGACCTACATCTCTTCTTCCTGGAGGGTGAGCCCATTCCTCCCAGAGAGAGACACAGACAGAGTTACAGAGACTATGACCGTCAAAGTAACTTCCATATTATAATTTCAAACATTCAAAATGGCGAATGAGAGGGCAGGAGAAAGCATAATCCACGGATTATAGTTAATTGAAAACAACTATAAATTTGGGAAAAAGAACATCTAAGAAAGATGAACGTTTTTCATAAATCCCAGAAACCACCAGAAAAAAGGGAAAACGTTCAAAATACGGTTACTGACTATTGACAAAAGTGCAATCAAACGAGGCGGTTATGTAACAAATAGAGGATAAAAGTAATTTTTAGAAGCATAGAGTAATACCGTCAATGCACAGTCTACCCTTGTCATTAATATGATTCCTGGATGACTGGCATCTGCCCCATTGAAGAGTCTTGCAACCTTTTCATAATGTGGCTGCAAAAGTATTGACTCATTTATTAGAAATATCACAATGGAAGTTCATATACTCCCTCTATTCCACTTTATGTGGCATAATTCAGAGTATGAGGGTCAACCCAACTAATTTTTTGTGTGAACTGGGACAGAATCTTCAATTTTTTTGAAATAAATTTTTACATATTTAGAAACTACGTAAAAAGTACTATAGGTTAATAACTAAAAAGTACTATAGGTTTACATAGTTAAGAATTCAAAATATTTAAAAAATATTTGCAAACACGTGGTCAAAAAAAAACTCATTTGGCTCTCCAAATAGTAATTGTGTCATATAAAAGTAGAACACAGGGAGTAATAAGTAGCATATTTATACCTTGTAATTTCTGCAAGCAGGGCACCTATGAGACCAATAAAAGAGCTTCAAGTGAGAATCACGTGGATGCAAACTCGGTACAAAATAATATGTTACAAATTTAAGATAGTACTTGAACAACATGGAGAAGTTGATCAAAGTATTGGTAAACACACGCCAATGAAACAAGTATAGGCAACATATTACTTTTTCTCAAAGTTGTGGTGGTGTTAAATTTGCTCATCTTTTCCTACTCCTATAGAATTTTGATATGAATTCCACATCAAGTTGAGTATAACATACTACATAACCAAGCAAAAGTAGAACCAAAATACACAATGAACAATTATTAGAATTCCTGGACTACACAAACACATTTCTTGGCGCAATAAAAAGAACACAACTAACTATATATGAATCTAAAAACCAACCAAATTGCTGAATTCTAATAACCACCAAAGTCTTTTCTTACTCCTACCAAGTAAAACTTTTTAGTTATTATGAGGTCCTGTTCTTCGTATACATTTTAACATGCTGAAACCTCAGCACCAACAATTTTTCTTCCACCAATTAACAAGGTTCCTTTGGAATCAGTGGAGGATGTAGCCTCGGTGCTACTGGTTCAACCAAACCTAGTATTTCTGCCATAGAACATACATATATATGTGAAAAATAACAAAATTTCAACAAATATTAAATTTTGAACTCATAATCTTAGAAGTACAGTGAGTTTAGTGCCAAGAAGTTTAAAGATTGAACCCATCAAGTTAAATTGTGGATCTGCCTCTATGTCGAATGAAATGGGTGTAGAGTTAAATGAGTATTTCAATGAAATGGACTTCATAATGCAGAATGGATGTAGAGGTTTCATACCCAAACTATTGATGTAGCCGACCCCAACCAGATTTGGGATTGAGGCAAAGTTATCATTCTTGTGATCAACCAGATTTCTTTGGAACGAAATTGTTGTACCATTAAATATTTGTTGGAATGAAATAGGCCCTACCGAACTGAATGGACATAAAAATCCATATAACCAACCCCAACTAGCTTAGGGTTGAGGTGCTCTTCAAGGTGTAGCCTAACAGACAACGAAGAAGGAAGGAAAACCATGTGAGTTAAGGGTTCAAATCCCTGCTAGCGCAAAAAATGCTAGGCGACTTTATTCCAATAAGTATGTAAGTTCTATGCACGACCAATGTAGAAAATAATTCCACAATAAGTAACTTAAAAGGTAATTGCAGGTAACTCTAATTAATAGCATTGATTGATAAACCAGATTAAATGGTAAGTGACCTAATATAACAGGTTAAATTACATTACGTTGTCACTCAATGTATATAACTTAAACGCTCAAAACTTGATGGACATAGTCACCCAGTATCCCTACTAGTTGGCCATGACACCACGGTTATAATAAATAAAACTAGCTTGGGATTAAGGGCATAGTAATTGTTAACAAGGTTATATATAGAAACATCAAATTCTCCAAAAAGAAATCAGTAAACCCAGTGAAAAAATGAGGTAAAACTGACCAGTGAGCAAAGAATTCAACAATAGCATAAGGGGCAGGAGTGTCTTTGAGCACTGTATCGAAGTTGGTGGCGTTCAATTCAACACCAAAATCAGGTTTTTCACCATCTTGATTATTGCTAATTGCCCTAAGAATTGCACGCTGAGATCCAGCTGAAATAGAAACCGATTGTTGCAAGCTTGATATAAATAGAGCCAAAAAGAGCATAAATATTGAACAAGACATGACCAAAGATTTCAGTAAATGGAAAAAGGGTGTATATATGCGAGTTTTGCTGAGTATATACGTAGAAAATGGATGGCGGAAGGGGAAAAGAGCGTCAAATATGAGTTTTGAAGTTTTATAAGGGAAGACTTCGATCTGATTTTGGTAATTGGCTAATAGAAAATGGTCCTTTTCGGATTTCGTTAGAACAGAGAGACAGATTACCTAACTCCACTGTCCTTTGCCCTGTTTAAAAAATGTTTTGATTTGTTATCCCAGGGCCTCTTATTTGATATGTGCATTAGGTTCGAGAAATCTGAGGTTCAAGTTTGGAAATGGTAGGGAGGTTTTATTTGAATTAATTAGGTCCCAAACTAGATATGATGAAAAACTTAAAAAAATCATGAGATTCACCTAATAAAATCAATGAAGAACTTCAAAATTAGCTTGATTTATAATTGCTAATTGAAAATTAGCTATAGTTTCAAAACTAATCAAAATTTAGTTATTTTTTCCTACGAAAAATATTTGAATTAAAACGTGATTTCACATAATAACAAAAAGTGGCTTATATTTTTAAGTTATACCCGACTTAGCCCATATTATACATATTTTGAAAGCGGTGGCAAAAGCATAGCTGACAACTCTTATTTCAAAATTTGTTTTCTTACACCCACTGCTTCTAAAAGCTATGGAGTTAAGTGTAGTTGGTCAAGTTTCCTATTTTGATGTTACGACAAGAAAAGCTTACTACAAAAACTAAGAATATTTTTGTTCTAGAGCGTGATGGCTTTTGAGACTCTTCGCGATTTAGTTTTTTATTCTTTGAGTTAGATTTTAGATCTAGGTTTTTAGAGTCTGTTAGTTGTTTGGATTGGGTATTGCTCCAATTGATTGAAAATATCATGAGGTATTCAAAACTTAAATGTGAAGTGATTTGTAGTAGATTTGAGCTAAATTTCAGAAGAGGCTCAAAGACAAAGATGAAGTCAGTTTTTGTATAATAGTATATATGGGTGTATAAATACCTCTTATATATTATATACACCTTTATACAAACATATGTAGACAAACTTCTTTCGCGATTTTCAGTTGCAATTCTTGTTAACCACACCAAATCTCCATTAAATGACTTCAATTTTTATATACAACATCCTTATACTGTTACTATCAAGAGGGTGTTTGGATTGACTTATTTTAAGTGCTTATTGGCTTTTAAGCACTTTTTTGGTTTGTGTGATGTTTGACAATGATAAAAAGTGCTTAAAACCACTTACTTTTAAGCATAAAAAGTACAAAAATAAGCCAAAAGTTGGGTATTACCAACTTATGACTTTTGGCTTTTAGCTTAAAAGTTATTTTTTTAAGCCAATCCAAACACCCTCCAAGTCTAACTAATATCCAACTCCAAATTTCTCACAAGACCAGATTCAAAATTTAAACCCATTTATTTAAGCTTGTTCGACAATGGTGGACCAGCCCATATCTTTATTAAATAATTTCGAAATTTTTATACAAACCCCTTATACTATTTCTAGCAAGTCTAAAGAACATCCAGTCCAAACTTCTCATAAAGGCGGATTTAAAATGAAAACTCACTTATTTAAGCTTGTTTAACCATGGTGGATGATCTTAAAAATTTAATTTTTACCACCCAAATAAATTTGGTTTGTTGAAATAATGCTTTAGTCACAATTATTAATTCGAACATTAGACTAAAAGCTTGAGTATTTTTTAATTAAAAACTAAACAGTAATTTCGAAAACTTATATGGAGTTGAATGTTGAATTTTAGCATATTATTTTTAGCTACAACTTTGTAAAGTTAAATATATGTCATTTAGTTGCAATGTATGTGTGTGAGTTGTATTTATATATAATTTTCTCGATGAAATTCTAATATAATATACTGGAATTTTATGCGTAGTAGCTCCATAATTCAACATATTATGGTGAATTTTTTTCGTGTTTCAACAAAAGGTATTTTTGCCTAAATTTTATTTTTACATTAAATAATATCTATTTTTTAATTACCGGTGCAAAAACAAGTCAACCCACGCTATTTGACCTGCCTTTGAAAACTTGAAGTCAGGACGATATCATTGTGTAACAAAATCCTTTCTATTTTCTTATTTTGTTAAATGGATAAAGTACTCCTTTTCATTACATTTCTAAATCAGACTTGAACTGCAAGTTGATGGCCAAGATTTCAGAGATCCGCAAGAAATGCGGGGTACATCAGGCAAGGAATTAAATACAAAACTTACATACCAAAATATTGGTAACATGTTGTCATGTGATTTAGAAGTTGCTAATTTGAAAACAAAAATAGAGCATCAACTTTATTATAGAAAAATAATATTAACTGGATAAGTTACTGTTATGAGAATGACTAAAAGATAAAAATTTTTTACACAAGTTCTCAACGTATAAATGTGGTCCGGGCCCGGACCTAAATAGGCCGGGCCAAATGGTACCGGACTTTGGCGGGTCGGGCCCAAGCGATCCCGGGCTTAACGGTCCTGGAGGGTGGAACTGGCCCAATGTGGGCCTAAGCCCACATGGGCTCGGGCTAAGTGGGCTGGATTCACGGGCCTAAGTGTTCTGGGCTACTTTTTTATCTAAGACAATTCCTTGTAAATTATATTATATAATTGTGACTTAAATCTTCTAATTCAAATTTAAACACGAAAAAATTATAAAGAAATATCCAAGGGAATGCCTTATAATTTTTATTATTACGACATTAACAAAAAATGGCAATATCTTTCTTAGTCTTCCTCCCCCCAATGGAATGAGCACAACAAGGTGCTAATACCACCATTAAAAGGAAAAAAAACTAATGAAGATGTGCCAAAATACAAGTTACATATTAGTCTACATATTATCTCTAACAAATTTCATAAATCCTTCAAGGTTCGGAGGAATTTCCGTTGGTGGTGGCGGAAAAGAAGCTTGTTTATCATCGCTTCCGGGCGAAGCAGTATCCTCCGCAATTTCCGCTAGCATTTCTTCATAAGCTTCGTCTATCTCCGGTTGTGATTCAGCAAGTCCAAAATTTCTTCTTTCCGAACGGATCCAATATCTGAAGAGTACTGATTTTTCCAAGCTCTCCCTCATAGACGCTCTATGATCACCGATTTGAAGTCTCGCTTGACTGAAAGCGCTCTCCGGTGCCACTGTTGAAGCTTGAATACTTAAAATATCTCGAGCTGGTATTTTCTTTGTCCTTCCACTATTCCAAAACATCAAAGGAGCCGTCGGGATTCTCTGATTCAAGTCCCTGCGACAAATAAACTTGAAGCTCATTTAGTTGTGAACTATCACCAATATTATCACCTTGAGAATCCCTGAACTCCGTCCAAGAACTAAGTGCTTTTAGGCCCCTAGTTCTTTTAGATGATTGCGAACTAGACGAAGTAGGAGTTGGAACATTTGGTCTAGCATGATCTAAGGCAAGTTGATAAGCATTATAAATTGTTTGAGCACTTATTTTAATTGAGGTTTTTGCATCTACAAGTGTAGCAAATTCCTCATCTGAAAAGTGATAAAGCCTTATAAATATTTGTATACCAAAAGTGAGGACCTCCTAATTTTATTGTAGGATTTAACATGGCAGCAACACCATAAATAGGGGGGATAGGGAAAAAATATTTTTTAAACTTATCTTTCATAGAATCAATAGCAAGTTGATAAACCCCACACTCTGAAAATTGAGTAAACAAATCTGCGAGTGCTGCAGTATAAACTAAACAGTTAGAAATAGTAGGATAATATTGCCCAGATAATTCATTTGTAGCAACATGAAATTGTTCTAAAAATTCAACAAGAATTTTAACATTAGTTCAATCCTGATTTGTAAGGTGCTCATCATCATCATCATCATCACTACCAACACGAGCATTAAACGTTGCATTTATTGGGTTTCTATATTCATATGCAACAACTAAACTTTCATACAAGTAATTCCATCTAGTCGGACAAGGTTTAGGAACCTTTCTTTCTCTAAGGCCAAATTCATCATATTTTTTAAAATATTCTCTAAGTCTACTTCTACGGTTTGAATAAAAAGCCAATTAAGAGCCATTTTAACCTTTTCAATTTCAACATTTTAAATTTTCATACCATCACCGATGATTAAATGGTAAATATGACAAATACATCTAATATGAAAATATTACTAAATGCAGGATTTAATGTAGTTGTAAGTAAGCCTATAGCATTAGTGTTACTAGAAGCATTATCCATTGAAACTAACATTATTTTATCTCTAATGTAAAAATATCTACAAATATCTGCAACTGTGTTAGCAATAAACTTACCTGTGTGACGTGAATTAATTATTCTATAAGCAATAATGCGCTTTTGCATTTTTCATTCCTCATCAATCTAATGAGTGGTAACAGTAAGATAATCACAGTCATTACCACCTTTACCAATATCAGTAGTAATAGCAACGCGACAATTTATATGAGTAAATAAATAGCGCAAATATTGTTCATATTCATGTTTATATTTATAAATATCACTCTTTACGGTTGTGCGAGGCCATCCTTTATAAGTAGGATTAAAAACACTTCTAATATAATGCACAAAGTGAGGGTTAGAAGGAAAACTATAGGGTAAGCACATAACAGTAACCATTTTTGTCAATTCTTCACGATCTTTATTTGGATAGTAAGGCAGAATGGCCTAAATGGCACCTATACTTGTCACACTTTGTCATGCCGGTCCCCAAACTTCACTTGTTTTCATTCAGACACTTTAACTTGATCAAAGCCTATATTTTAAGCCCCTCTGACCGTTGACCAAGCACATGTGGCAACAAAATGGTTGAGCTGGACAAAGTGGGTGTAATTCACGCGGACAACGAGCGTGCATATTAAAATATTGAACAAGAAATAATTAAAATAAGAAGAAAAAAATTATTAAAATAAAAATGAAAAATAAATTAAAAAGATAAAGATAAAATAAGTCAAAAAAGAAAAAAAGCAAATAGTATTATTTAAAAGAAATAAATGAATTCATAATATTTATCGTAATAAATATAATTTAAAGATTTTAATCAATAAAAATATAGTTATTCCAAAATAATAATATTGGGGCATCTAGTATTACTTATTGTTTATGTAATGATTTAAATATATAAAAATGCAACACTCAATATATTAAAATTTTACTCTTATAAACCACTATATAAAAGAAGACATCTATTTATAATATAGAGAGAATATTCCAGAGAAAAATAGGAGAACAAAGATTAAAAATATGATTGGATTAAAAAGAGAAGAAATATATGGTAAAAATAGAAAAAAATAAAAATATTAAATTAATGAGGGATAATTTGGAAACTCTAGATTTAATGTAAGGATATTTTCGTCTTGAATAACTTAATTTTCTGCTTCTGCTTTTGCTTCTTGAAAAAAATTAAAATTTGTATCTTCTCCCCAAAAATAGAAAATCTACTTCTACTGCTACTTTTTTTTTGGTAAATAGAGACATTTATTTAAAACATAAACTTAGTAGTCATTACAACAAGAGATTTGTCTAGGCCACGCAGTGCCTATCCCATCCCTATCAAAAACTGAAATAGCAAATACAGACGGATAATAATACAACATTAAGTTAGCAAAAGAATCCAAGCTGCATCCATTCTTGGCTAAGGTGTCCGCTACTCCATTAGCTTCTCTGAATGCATGCCTCAAAGGTAGCGTGCCCGCCTCAAATAATAGGGACCTGCAGTCATCAATAATATTTTAATAAAGACTGTTTTCATTATTTATCATGTTGATTAGTTCTTGGCAGTCTGTTTCAATGACTAGAGGAGTCAGTCTCATTTGGATGGCTAGTTTTAGACCTTGAACTAGGGCGTCACGAACAGTTTGAAGGTCGTCACGACCAAAATTTGGTATTGATTTATCACAAACGGAAGATTTGAAGCCACGAGTTCGCCTTCGGGATTTGACCACAGCGAATATATTCAGATATGGATAAGACCTTGATGCTATCTTCAGAGCTTCGTTAGTCTTTCCTTCTACTTACTTGATTTCTTCTAGCCTTCTCATTTGACCCTTTTATATAGAAGATGGGTGGAGTAGCCGCCAAGAAAATCCTAGTGGGCTATTGGGTTTGAGGCTCATGGACCGACGCATTTGATAGAAAACCAACTAATGGGCTAGCCCAATAGTATATTGGGCCTTTTGTTTAAATCAGTTTAATTAGATTTAAATAATTGATCCAATTATATTAGCCCATAATATTTATAGGACTAATATTTATTTAATTTATGATAAAATTTAAATCTTTTATGGATTTAAATTTAATGAAATTTTAATCGTCTACACATACTTCATTTATTTTTTTAAAAAGGGAGTGCAAGTCAAAAGTGTACAATTAAAAGTGAACGAAAGGAGTATGTCGGACTAGTTAATGTTATATTTCTATCAAAACAAACAATTAAGCAACATTTTTAAGTAAAAAATCAAAAACCAAGATGTACTTCTTCTGTCCCAATTTATATGCTAGTTTTTGCTTTTTGAGATTCAAACTTATTAATTTTGACCATGTATTAATGTCGAATCTTTAAATTTTTCGAAATAAAATTTACGTATTTGAAGTAAAAAATACTATAAGTCACAATAATTAATAATTCAAATACTTAAAAGACTTATGAAAGAATTACAGTCAGAGAACAACTGGTGTAACTCTCGAAATTGGGATGGAGGGAGTATTAATTTTTGAAGCTCTAAAGAAAAATAATTTCCTAAAAATAATGAGCCTGCAAAATAAAAAAATAAAAAAACTAAAAGAAAAAAAATGGAGATGCATTTTCTGAATAACTGTACAATATTATTGAACAACTTTTATTATTAAAAACCAATTCGACTTAAATAATAGTACTAATTTAGGGTATTTTTTTCTTTAAAAAAATGCTAGAAATTGTTATCTTAGCGGTTGAATTTGAGGTGAAGAGCATCGTATGTCCCATTCAACATGTTAAGGGTATTATTTTCAAATCCATAAGGTAAAGGAGGTTTGGTTAAATTTACAAATTCTCTCCTCGTCTCGTTTAGTTAGTATTGTTCTTTGATAATGTTAGATCTAATATTTTGGTCATTGTTTACCCTGGAATCCGGATAACAATTGAATTTATATGGGGTTTTAAGGATCCGTGAACTAAAAGATACAAAAGGTTTGGATTGAGGAAAATAAAAGATAAAGACTCAACAATTGCTGTTAAAGTAAATAATCGCAGAATATAATATTGCTTAGAACAATTGTGCTTGATAGCGTACAAGAATTGAGAGAGATGGTAC
>NW_017670312.1:467993-541195 GCF_001879085.1 Nicotiana attenuata
TGTTAAAAATAATATATTTTTAATTGAGTCCTTAAATTATTCATCACTATTTGATTCAATTATCATCAATATATCTTGGTTAATAATAGATTTCTCAAAGGGCAATTGATTTGATAGTGTTAAGTTGAAAATGTAGTCTCCGGAATATGTGTTTGGTAGTGTATGTCTTATATTTAAGAAAAAACCGACAAATAACCGAAAAAATCAAAAAACCGACAAAACCCGACATAAAACGAATTGAGAAAAAAACGACTTAATTGGTTTAATTTGGTTCTAATATTTGAAAAACCGACTTACTTTGGTTGGTTTCTTTTTAGGGAAAAACCGATCAAAACCGATCCATGAACACCCCTAATTCTTAGGCTTTGGCGGATCGAATTTCAGGCCTATGGTTTCAAGTGATTCTTAGTAAAAATTGCACGGGGCGCCCTATTTGGTCGCCCCCATTTAACCTATACCCATTTTTTTAAAACTTTTAACCTGTACCCAGTTTTTAAACAACTTCAACCCATTTCTCCTCCTCCTTCTCCTCCTTCGTTTTCTTCTTCTTCTATTAACAACTGAAAGACACTATGATTAATTCTCTAATACTACCACCATTCTCAAGCAAAGGCTTAAAGAAGAAGAACTCATCCTCAACAGAATCGCTATATTTATGATTGTACAAGCTGCTCATAGTATGCTTGTTTTGTCAAATTTGTAGCAAAACTTTTCCACCAGTAGTTAGTCACTGGAGTAAGAAGAATTGCTCCAGCCAATCTGTTACATATTACTCCAGTTTACATTGATCGGAAACCCTTCTTCTTTGCAGGGCAAATAAAGCTAATTTTAATATCACTACAATTTGTTCTAACTAAGAAGACTCTAAAATTAGACTACCTGTTTCTGCAACTGAAAGGGAATGATTGTGCTCGCCTTCGTACGTAACAATCAGCATGGTGCAACTAAGCAAGTTAACAGCAATAAAAAACTTCAGCTCTAGAGCTGAAGTTCGCTAGTTAGAAAACAAAAACTTCAGCTCTAGAACTGAAGTTCGCCAGTTACAAAAATAAAAACTTCAGCTCTAGAGCTGAAGTTCGCGAGTTACAAAACAAAAGCTTCAGCTCTAGAGCTGAAGTTCGCCAGTTACAAAAACAAAAACTTCAGCTCTAGAGCTGAAGTTCGCCAGTTACAAAAACAAAAACTTCAGCAACAAAAGCTTCGCCAGTTACAAACAAAAACTTCAGCTTTAGAGCTGAAGTTTGCCAGTTATAAAACAACAACTTCAGCTCTAGAGCTGAACTTCAGGCCCGGCTACTAGAATGCTGAAGTTTTGCGTGAGTGCCTTTGCTACTTCGCCTCGTATGCTGAAGTTATGCGAAAAAGCGGGTACGCTTGCAATTTTTTTTTGCAAAGCGGGCACAAGTTAAAACGTGACACAAAAAGCGGGTATAGATGCAAATGCTCCTTCTTAGGTGCCACTTAAGAAAATTCTGGCTATTTGTAAATTCTGGCTATTCTTTAAACAGGGTCTTAAAATGGCTATTTGCGTACTTCCTTTTTTTTTCGAGTAAACCCACTCCACGCAGCCCCACACAGTTCAACCCGTTTCCCAATTGGAAATCTTGCTTTTGCTTAAAAAATTATACCTCTATATTTAATTATTTATCATATTCAGTTTACTTGAGGTTCTCTGTTCTTAATTCCATTTACTGAAACCAGCGCTCGCTTATCAGGTTATTCGTTGAGTACATATCTAAACTTTGCTTTATGTACATATTCTCTTTTATCACTTGATTTAATTTACTAGTAGATAATTTTATCGAATAATTTTTTACTTGATTTCCTCTACATTAAGGGAATTATGAATCTTTAGACAGATCAATTGACCACCCCTTTTTTTTGCTCTAAATTTTAGATAATTTCTGCTGGATTTGAGTTAAAACTGAAGCTGCATTGGACGGTCTCTGTCTTCTAAAGCGCATTATTATAATCATAATTGTTGTTGTTGTTGCTGTTGCTGTTAATGTTTTTTCAGGAGCTAGGGTTCATTTATTAGGGTATTTTATGATTATAGTGGACTAATTGAAGGATTCCAATTTCCCATTCAACCCACCCTATCTTTGGACATAGTCTTGAAACCTGTTTCAAACAATCAAGAAGAACACTCTTAGCATTGATAAACATCTTACCTAGTATAAATAGGTTTCCTGTTTGCAGACTGAATCAAATTATTGAAGAAGTAAAGTGACCTTATATGAAATGGTGTAAACTGCTGCTTCTTTTATGAGTTGTTTTTTTCATGACCACTATGTTTGATTTCAATTCACATTTTTTGTTCCATTCATAAAAGCAATTGGAAGACGAGGTTGCTTCTGATCTAAAGTATAACTTCTTTAACATAAGATATAATGTCCTTGTACAAATCCTAGCGGAGACAAATGCACTAGGTGATTTCTACCCATCTGTCCAATCCTTTGTGGATAGAGTTACCTGGTACCTGTTGCTGGCGGTAGGTAGCAGGTATCCCGTGGAACTAGTCGAGGTGTGCGTATGCTGGTCCGGACACCATGGTTATAAGAAAAAGAAAGATATAATGTCCTTGTATCTTATTTAACAGTGTTGCAATACCTAAATCCCAAGCTAGTTGAGATCGGCTATATGGTTTCCTCAAATATTCATTTTGCTCCATTTGCAGCGATGCTTTACAATTTTTTTTTTTTTCATTCTTGCTATTACAAATAACTTAAGAATGTCCTAATCAATAATAACTTAATGATATCCGCCCAGAAAGATATTGAAGCTATCTTTAGTTGCTAATCAACCTAGTCAGACGGTCTTACATAACACCATTCCCTAGTTTCCATCTAAGTATCTCACAAGTAACTTCATAAGGCACACTAAAGTCTGTGATTTGAATGCTGGTACTCTTACTAAAGATGGATAAGTTCTAAGCTTGTTGTATGCTTCATTAAAGTCTCAGTTTTTGCTGCAGATAATACTATGAAGCATTCCAAGGATCCTTTTGAAGCTGCCATTGAGGAACAGGAGGGCTCGCCCCCTGAATCCCCTGTTGGCCTTGACGAGAATGAAAACGAAGACCAAGCTGCACCTAATGATAGTGTTAATGGAGATGGTGATGTTAATATCAATCCTGGTCAAGGAAATCGTTTGACATCTATAACTGCACCAATTCCTGTTGGTACTGCTGGTCCAAGTAGTAAAATAAAAGAGGAAGATGAGGAGGAAGAGGAAGAAAACATGGATGTGGAGTTAGGAAAGTTCGCATCAAGCAGTGATCCTGATAAAGTGGTGAAGATGCAGTAAGTCTTTGATTTTATTTATTCTATTTTAAAGTTACTTTTATCTACAAGAAGCCTATTGGTCCTTGTTCTTTAGCATTCTGCTTTATGGATTTCATTCTTCGAAAATCTGGTTGGACTACTTAATAAATGTTACTTGTACACAATGAAAAACTCCTTTTTCATAGTTATCAACATTATTAGCTCGCTCTCCCATTTCCTTCCTGCTTGTCTATTTGCTACAAGAAATGCTTACGTCACTGCTGTCTTTAGTATGTTGTTACGCGCCTCTACCTTTAGGATATTTGCTTTATGAATTTTGGAATACTTGTAAGTCCATAACCAGTTGGATTTTTGTATTAAGATCTGTTATAAAATTTGATGGGCATCTTGCTTAGTATGATGCACACAAGTACCTGCGGGAAAAAGCAAATGCTATTTGATATTTTAAACTAGCTCTATCCATAACTGTGTGAGGTGCCTCCTGGTAGCAATGAAAATATTGCCTTTCCAGCAAGGTACCTAGTTTTGCTGGTACCAGGATTAGTAAGTTGGGGGCAAAATGGGAAGGCGACTAAGTAGATGGTATTGGAGTCATTGCAGCACCAACAAAAATAGAAGTAGCTCATTGCAGTTAAGTACTTTTCTGATTAGATTTTTCCTTTTGAAAGTGAGGGATGTCTAGAAAACTGCCAAACCTGCGCAAACCATCAAGAAAGCTGAAACTCATGAATTGATGTTTTACAAACCTATATACTCCCTCTGTTTCATTTTATAAAACTTTGTTTGTTGGATGCGGAGCTCAAGATGTTAATTTGACTTATATATTGTATTAGTGGAAAATGAAGAAATTATAAAGTTAATTTGATAGGCGAAACATCAAATGGAAGTTTAAAATAAGATCTAATGTAAAATTTTGGCCAATTCCCAGTATTCCTCTACCTGGAAATAGAGAGTTGCTATAATATTTTAAGGAAAAGGGTCAAATTTGGTTTGAAAACATGTTGTCGATCTGTTAGGTAAAGACTATGTAGTTTATTCCATGTTTTATGAATACTGGAACAACACGAGTAAGCATGTTTCTGTGGTGCTTTCCTCCCTGCGGAGGACATTTTCAAAATTGTTGTTGTCTTAAATGTCTCTTGTTCAAGGGCTAACATAAGCCATAAGAAGTAGGGGTTGAGATTTGGAATCCTCGTGGCTGCTAATCTCACCGGCATTTCTGCGTTCACAGGCCCACTCATGTGATGCTAATCTCATGTGGCACATAAACAGGCCATTGTGAAAAACTAATAGTTGCGGTCCTTGACTGCCTGCTTTGTTGTCATGAAAGATTTGATTCCTACAAGCTATACCTAATCGGAAACTTACCTTACCCTCTCCAGAGGAATTGACCTCACTGCACAGCTACGTTAGTCCAATTAGCTCCTTACTGAGTAAATACATTATTTTTACTTATTAAGAAAAATAGATACATCATTATTGGCATCCATATAGTACTATTTGGATGCTATTGTATTTCAATCGTTATATAGATTCTTTTTTGCAGGTCTATACTATCCCAATTTACAGAGCAGCAAATGAGTCGGTATGAATCTTTCCGTAGGTCTGGTTTTCAGAAATCTAACTTGAAGCGGGTATGTCTTTGATGCAATCTCCTCCTTTTAGCCTTTTATGTTTCCTTTTCTCGATGTGTTACAGATGATTGGTATTATCACCTAAAAGTACCATAGAGGATAATTTCGGACTGTTTTCTTCCCTCTCTTGTGTGCATGTATTGCCCTATTCAGATGTTTGTCGTTCGTTGTCCGGGAGACCGGGACGGGGGGTTTAGACAAAATGGGCTATACTGAGAAGAAAATTGGGTAACAGTTCTTCATTCTCTGTCAGTTGATCTTTCTAACGTATGCCTAGGCTTTCTAAGTGAACAGTTCAGTTAATACGAACCAATAAATTAACAACAGGAATAGAATAAGTAGAAAAATGCCAATCTCCGTTGCAAGAAGACTCTTATTTGCCAACTCCATTTTTCACGTCTAGTCATAATGCTAGTTCTGCTTCCAGCCTTCCATATTTTAAGGTTGGAGGGCCTTCTCATCTGATATTTGACCAGTTCCTTCCATTCAGCCAATTAAAGCAATTAGTGTTTTGTCTATCACCGAGAACATACATTTTTAGAACCTCAAATCTTTAGATGCCAAAGTTTGGGATTATAATGACACCGCTGAGATATTTGCTTGTCCACTTTCATAATGTATTGTGCATGGTTTGATTTTGTGCCATCACTCTTTGCCTATGTTGTCTATGCAGTTACTGACCAGTATCACAGGAAGTGCAAAGATATCTGTTCCAATGACAATTGTGGTGTCTGGTATAGCAAAATTGTTTGTCGGTGAGCTTGTTGAAACAGGTTGGTAAGCATTTACAATTTATATTAGAAAAGTAGATGAGCCCGAAATATCTTTTCCAGTGAGGCATAATGGACTTAGTCGATTCAGTAATGTAAATGCAGTAGCAGCCCTTAGAATCATCCACGAATGAGCATGCTTCCCAGTAAAGTTTTAAAGCACTTCACCTCTTAAACTTGCTACTATAAAAGTATCACCAAAATGGCTTCTATTGACAGACTCATCAAAATTCAAACTGTAAAGGAAAAGGACTGTGCTTGCTAGCATCTGTGACGTGTCTGAAGTTGCATTTGACATGTGTTCAGTTGATTCTAAAAACTAGACGTGTCATCTAGGGATAGGAAGAAATAGATCTTACACCGATAAAAAGTGTAAAGATATTCTTGCCCCTTTTGACCCAAGCATCCTACCATCTCTTTGATGCCCGCACTCTGCTGCCGTCTCTTCATCAGAACTCAATTTCACTCTCTTTAGTTGCCTCTCCTCTGCCTTTTTCCCACAATTGTCTTACTGAGCTTAATGGCTTCATTAACAGAAAGGTGCTGGACCAATCTTTTAGTAGTTTTAGGTGAAAATGCATCATTATATCCCAAGTATTCACTATATCTTTCCATGGAATTCTTTTATCCAGCTAGAATGGTGATGGCCGAGAGAAAGGATACTGGGCCAATCAGGCCGTGTCACATGAGAGAAGCGTATAGAAGGCTAAAACTTGAAGGCAAGATTCCAAAAGGATCAGTACCCAGGCTTTTCCGCTAGCCAACTACAGAAGCAACTTGTGCTTTTATTTCAGGTTTTCTTTGTCCTGTTTTGCGTACAGCAACTTGACTTTCAAGATCATTCCCTTTTTGGATCGTCATGACTCGTTCCTTGCTCTACTTTTTTCATGCCGTATAAACATTGCTGGGCCACAGAGCTTTGGAAGGTATGGAGAACACATTGCTACAAGTCTAAATTCGTGGGGCCTGTTCGTTATGCACTTTTCCATCAGAAGGAAGTCACTTGACATTTGGAAGAGATAGGATGTTATTATTTAAGCTGTCCCCTATTTCTGAACCCCAAATTGGGTAAGAGAACCAAATGTTCTTGAATTTTTCGGCTAAAACGTCACAGCATTGTTTTATTCAGTAGACAGTCTGCGGAGCGTGTGAATATAAGAGATGGTTAGAGCCTTGGGAAACAACACCATCAATCTTTCTATCGAGTTTCTGTCTTTTGGTTTCTCTTGTGCATAAATTATTAGTATTTGGATGTTCAAGCCTTTGGCATCATAAAAAAAGGCTAGTTGATCGTGTATTGAACTTTTGGATGCACTCAAATAAAAAGGAAAGATAGACAATAATGCTTATTCATTCACTGTGTTTGTTCATTCAACGAGGCAAAATGACCCAAAATGTTTATTGGCTAGAAAAGAGATTCAAAAAGCAATGATGAGTAAGAGGGTGTTTGGCTAAGCTTATAAGCTGGTCGAACTAGCGTATAAGCACTTTTTGGCTTATCTACGCGTTTGGTAAAGTTAAAAGTGCTTATAAGTAAAAAATAAGCCAAAAGCCATAAGCTGGTCACCTCAGGTCCCCAGCTTATGAGCTTATAAGCACTTTTTTGACCGAGATTTTTACTATTTTATCCTTAAAATATTACTCCTACATCAATACAAACTGCCTCAAGTATTCAACCTAAACCCCCCTCCCCCTCTTCAAGTCTGCAATTCTCATTGACTATTTAAGATAAGCAAATTATCTATTCCTTTGCATATTTTTATCTATGTGATTGTGTATTAATCTTTGAACTGTATGGAATAAATGAGGACATATCAAAATTTTGGTGTATTGCTTTCTAAGTGTTGTGGTGATGAAGACAATGTTCGTTTCTCTTCAAATATTTTATTCTATTTAGGTTTATTTTTCACTGAGAAATTTTTGTCAATTTATTAATTATTATAACTTATGATTATATACTTATCATTAAATAAATTAAATTTATCATAAAACTTATTTTATCTAAGCACAATTGTATTTAAAATAAAATAAAAAATAAAATATTTTGTATTTGAATCTGTCACGCTCCGAACCTAGGCTTGGACGTAACACGACACTCGGTGCCTGATTACATGTGACCGAGCAAACCAACTGGCTGGCTGAATCAACATCTGATATCATAACATACTGAATGCGGAAAATAAACTAACACATGCTGATATACTGAAAGTCTGGATGATATAAATCAAAGTGCGGAAATACTAATATAATTTTGAAACATATTTGCAGCCAACATAGCTTAACATGAAAAGCCTGAGACTCTGGCTAACTGTTACTCTAGTCTATGAAGCCTCTAATGAAGTACTGAAAACACTAATTGTCTGTAAATATTGAAAGACTGTATAGTAATGATAATGCCCCGAAAGAACTGGGGATCACCAAATAGCTGGTACGAGAATCCTAGCGCTCTGAATCATCAACCTGTAAATCATTACCTGTATCGTGAGATGCAGGCATCGGGCAAAAGGGACGTCAGTACATTTGAATTGCACTGGTATGTAAAGCAATTGAAAGAAAGAATTATAAATGCTGAAACTGAAACTAAGTTGATAATCGAGAATTGATAATTGATAACTGAAATGATAACTATTGAAACTGAAACTGAAATGATAACTGAACTGATAACTGGTAACTGAAATGATAAGTGATAACTGAAATGATAACTAATAGTTGAACTGAACAAAGGAAGTAAGGATATGAGTACTCCCTGTTCTGAATGATGAACAACCTGTTTATCTGAATATTAAGCTGCGGCCTCAGGCCCAATATATATATGTGCACAACTGCGGCCTCGGGCCCAAGTATACGTATACATAACTGCGGCCTCAGGCCCAAAGATGCATAAAACATAAACTGCGGCCTCAGGCCCAAAGATGCATAAAGCATTAACTACGGCCTCAAGACCAAATACAAGTGTTCAACATTCAGGGATTTAAAATCAGGAACTGAGAATCATACCGCAATACATGATAGTGAAATACTGAATCACACTGAGTTACATGATACCAGAATACTAGATCATACTGAGTTACATAATACTAGAATACTGAATAGGACTAGACTGGGACATGTATTATTGAATTGATTATGAACACTGAAACTTCAACTGTTTATGGCATACAGAGTAATCTATACTAAGACTCAGGGGCGTCAAACCCAAGTCTATATTGAATACGCACTGAGCTCACAACGTTCAGAATGAAAGTCATGAACGAGTTATGAAGCTAAAGAATACAAGTTCTACAACTATTCAGGAACTAGGCTAAACTATATTTCTGAGGCAATTAGTAACGTCATAAAAGAAACGTAGTATAGGGAGAATCATTAACGTTCCCAAGCATAGAGAGTTAGCCTCACATACCTTAACTTCCTGCTCTTGTGCATAATTGTAACGACCCGACCGGTCGTTTTGAGAATTTGCACTTCGCTCGATAGTTTGGGGCACAAGTAGCTCTGTATGATGTATTAGGACTTGTGTGCAAATTTGAGTTCATTCCGAGTTGATTTGATATGTTTCGGCGCGAGTTTTTGGAAGTCGAGAGTTTGTAAGTTCATTAAGTTTGATTTGAGGTGCGTTTCTCCGTTTCGATGTTGTTATGCGTGATTTAAGGCCTCGAGTAGGTCCGTGTTTTATTACGGGACCTGTTGGTATGCTTGTACAGGGTCCCGAGGGGCTCGGGTGAGTTTCGAATAGGTTTGGGTTGTGTTGCGCTCGTTTTTCTTATGTTTCAACGTCGTTTCTTCAAGCATAAATGGTACCACATTAAACAAATGAACTCCGATTCCTGTTTTGATTGAAGCATTAGGTCTGTATCGTAATTAAGGAGCCATAGCAAAAAGAATCGTCAAATTTGGACATCGTATGAGGATTTTATGATCATTTTGCTAAGAATTAGGCTGCCAGATCTTTTAGATTAATTACGAAATTGCCACTGACTTCGTATTTAAAAATCTGCATTATTTTCAAATATTGAAACCAACATATCTCCTTCATTATAAGATCAAATGGAGTGATTCAGAATCCTAACTTGAGTGAAATTTCACAAAGAATCCATTGGAGGTATCAAAAGCGAGTTTCGAGATCGTTTGGAATGCAAAACGAGGTAGAACAGCTGGGCAAAAATACTTAATATCAAAAGTTTGTTCATTTGGTCATATTTTGAGTTGGGGAGCTCAGATTTGGACAATTTTTGGAGGTGATTTTCACTATATGGATTGGAGTTAAGTGTTTTATACTCGATTTTGGTTATATTTCATAAATCCATCTTCGTTTTAGGCATTTGATGATTTCAAAATGAAATTTGGGGGTTTTGCCTAAAATTTCATAAATTGAATTTGAGTTTTGAATATCGATTCGGAGTCGGATTTGAGTGAAACTAGTATGGTTGGACTCGTAATTGAACGGGTGTTTGGGTTTTGTAAATTTTGTTGGGTTCCGAGGTGCGGGCCGGGGGAGTTGACTTTTATTGACTTTTTGCAAATTGTATAAGGATCATAGCTTTGTTAATTGAAATTATTTTCTCTTGCATTGTTTGATGTATTTAAATCTTCTTTGGCTAGATTGGGCCGAGTGATGGTGAATTGTTAAAGGAAAAGCTAAATTGAGTATTGAGTTGGCCGAATTGAGGTAAGTATCTTGCCTAACCTTGTGTGAGGGAAACCACCCCTTAGGAATTGAGTCAATTGTGCTATCTTGATATGTGAAAGCTGTGTACACAAGGTGACGAGTGGGTACACAATTTATATGTGGTGTTGACTGGTTAGATTGTCTAGTCTCTTTTTCATGCCTTTGATCAAATGGTCATAATATGTGGTATCTTGTTGTTAGGTTACACTTACATGCTCTATATGATGTTGTTAGCATTTATTTATCTCTTGCTCGTTGTTTGGCCTTATTTGCCTTAGTTGAAGTTATTGCCTTTCTTGTTGTTTTGTTACTTCTTAATTGTGAGTTCCTCTATGACTCTGTGCATATATGCTACTTGTCTAAATTGTTGTGGTTATCTGTGTAGTTATCACGTGCCTTACATGTCTTGTTATTTTTGTAAAGGTTGTTGTATTCCTTTGATTTTTACGTGATTCTTTTGTTGTCGTGTACTCATACTCTTGGCAGTAGAAATTCTTGTAATTGAGTTGTTGAGTTGTTGTTGTTGTTGATTTAAGCTTTTGTCTGGTGGGACCGGGTTGCACGCTGCAACATGAGGAATAAGAGTGATATATTAAGGAGGAATAAGGGAGAATTGATATTGTCTGGTAGGATCGGGTTGCACGCCGTAACATATATATACTATTTACTCTTATTGTAATTATCACGGAGGAATAAGGGAGGATTGGTAGGATCGGGTTGCATGCCGCTGTCACACCTCCTTTTTCATTGCACCCGCGAGGGTTTAAAGGAGTTTTTCCACTTAGAGGACAATCGGAACGGGATTTATTATTACAATTCAGAGTCGCCACTTGGGAGATTAATGGTGTCCCAAGTCACCTGTCGAATCCCGACCGAGGAAATTTATGACTCCGTCAACAGTCCGCGAACCAGAAATCTGAGTAAGGAATTCTGTTAACCCGGGAGAAGGTGTTAGGCATTCCCGGATTCCGTGGTTCTAGCACGGTCGCTCAACTGTTGTATTTGCTTTTATCTGATTTTAAAACATGTTCTAACCTATGTGCCTTTTATTTTAACCGCTTTTATTTTATGTATTTTTAATAAGAATTGCAACGTCGTAAAAATGTATCTCGAACCACGTCACACCAGTGCACCCGTGGCTTTTGACGCATTTCGACTTCGTTGAGATTTAGATTTGGGTCACATAAATGTGCACCCGCATTTAGGAAGGTAATATTATTAAAATACGCGCCTGAAGCAACTACGCGTTTATTATCTTTGGGGAAAACCGTGAAATTCGCTAAACGGTTCACCCGAATTCTAAGTATTTTAATATAAGCATTTAACGAGGGCCCCGCAATTCATGTGTTTTGTTTAGCGAGACTCATCTCATTTTATTATTTAAAAGGGTAAACCTAAAGCAACTACGATTTTCTATTCGATTTGTCTCTAATAATAAAAGAAAAGGTCCTAATTAATTTGTTATTGGATCAGAGCAAACCAAGTGATAATTCTGCGCCAAAGCCAACCATTGGGCTCCGAGATAGCCCAACAAAGGAAAATTGCACCCAGGTCTACACCAAAAATTGGCCAATCATACACCTTGGCCCAGGCCCAAACGAACACTGAAATCTGATCTGAGCCTGGGCCACTCGTTAAGTCACTGAGGCCCAACACTGAATCAGACCAACAGAAATCAGAAACAGAACAGAAAAAATTAAACCAAGACAAAGCAAAATTAATCGGAACAAAAACAATTAGAACCCTAAAAGTTCTGAACGAAATTATTATGCAAAGAATAAAAGGAAAATCAGACAAAGAAAAAGAGACTTACTGATTTTAGGAATTCCGGCCAGCCGCTGACGTCCGAATCTTTCAAGATTTTGACACGCAACACCCCTAACCATGTGTTTTCGCAAGAAAACACCTGGTTAAGGATAGTACGGTCCAAAATCACAAAGATTTTGGATTAGGGTTCTGCCGGAATTGAAATTTAAAATTCGTAATATTCCGGACAGATTCGAGGGTTTCTAGGTATGGGTTAATGATGAGGGAGGGATGAGGAACATATAGTATGAATTTGGGCCGGTTTGGGTGAGTTTGTGACTTGGCCGGAAAACTTAGATTGGATATTCGAGGAGGTGGGTTAGGATTCGAGGGCCATGGATGTGGGGGCTGGAAAGACGAGGTGAAGGAGAGTATGGTGTGAAATTTTGGGGGCCATCGGAGCATCGCCGCCGGCGGCAGCGATTTCCGGCCGGCGGCGCTAGGGCGGAGGACGGCGGAGATGGGAGGAGGACGGTGGGGCAACGCCGGCGTTACAGGGAGTACGAGGAGGGTGAGGGATGTTTTAGGGTTTTGGGTATAATTTCGGACACTTTTATTTGAATTGAAGGATCAATCCAGGCCGTTGGATTTGAGGGGATGGACGGTCATGATTAAACGACGTCAAAACGACGTCGTTTTGAGTATGGGGCGATTGGACCGGGCAGGGCATTTGGGCCAGTGGTTTGGTCCGGTTTTGAATGACTTTTGGGCTTAAAATTGAATTTTGGCCCAAAATTTGGTCTTTCATCAAGACCATTCTTTTATTTTATTTTTACTCTTTTATTTTGTTAGCCTTTTTGTATTTACTTATTATTTTTTTCTGATTTTGTAAAATGTTAAAACAAAACAAAGACCTAATTAATCTATTTAACTCCTAAANGGGATGAACGGTCATGATTAAACGACGTCAAAACGACATCGTTTTGAGTATGGGGCAATTGGACCGGGCAGGGCGTTTGGGCCAGTGGTTTAGTCCGGTTTGAAGCAAATTGGAGTGGGGTCGTTTTAACTGGGCTGGGCATGTATTTGGGCTGGTTTTATTAAAATCAGCCCAGCTCTGTCCCAAATTTCTCTTTTTAATTTTTGTATTTATTTACTTATTATTTTTTCTGATTTTATAAAATATTAAAACAAAACAAAGACCTAATTAATCTATTTAACTCCTAAAATTATTTAAAATTCTATTTAAAGATAAATGCAACAATTAACAATTAAACGTGTAAAGAACTATTTTTTTTGTGATTTTCTTTAACTTTGTTCTAAAACTAACTAATTAAATCCCTAAATGCAAATGCCTATTTGTATTTTCATATGAATAAAATGCAACCAATTAACACAAAAATGTAGCAAAAAATTCACAAAAATTGTAAAATAATAGAGAAATCAATTATTTGAGACTTTTGGAAATAGCTTGCTTAGGGCAAAAATCACGTGCTCACAGCTGCCCCTCTTTGCCCGGAAACACGAAGAGTTTTCGTGCAAAGATAAGTGAGCGGAAACGAGCGATTTTTGCCCGTTCGCATATTCCGTGTGAAGCATTTTTTTTAAAAGAGTTGACCGCACCCTGCTTCAAAGGTTGCCTACATATCCTGGGCTAAACAGGAATCAGGTCAGTGTAGTTCGGGAATGTCTGGTAGCTGGGACTACCAAGAGCTGCGACTTTTTGCTGTTGCTGTTGCTACTGCTCGCTGACCTCCTTATTACACCGTGTTAAAATAAAAAGAAGCTAGCCTAAGCTATGATCTACGAATTACAAAAGGGTCTTATCTATGTCTTCTAACTTGTTCTTGTGTTGCCTTGAACTTGTATCTTGTAATTTTCCGATGGTATTCCTGTTGTTGTCTTGCATTGTGATTGGCGATATTGCTGCCATTCCTCCGAATGATGCTTGATTGTTATCATTTGAAACATGTGTCCGTTTTCCAGGTGGGCTCCTGACTGCTGACGCTTGAAAAGTATTCCCTTGTTCTCCAGGCGGGCTCCTGACTGCAACGCTTGAAAAAGTATTCCCTTGTTCTCCAGGTGGATTCCTGACTGCAACAAAATAAACAAACAAAGAAAATTTTCTGCCCCAGTTTGGAGGCTGGGCACATCATGTTATCAAATATTAAAAGCTAAAATTTGAATTGTACTTCCCTTGTTCTCCAGGTGGGCGCCTGACTGCTGAATCTTAAAAAGTATTCCCTTGTTCTCCAGGTGGGCTCCTGATTGCTGAACTTGAAAAGTATTCCCTTGTTCTGACTGCAACAAAATAAACAAACAAAGAAAATTTTCTGCCCCAGTTTGGTGACTGGGTACAACATGTTATCAAATATTAAAAGCTAAAATTGGAATTGTACTTCCCTTGTTCTCCAGGTGGGCTCCTGACCGCTGAACTTGAAAAAGTATTCCCTTGTTCTCCAGGTGGGCTCCTGATTGCTGAACTTGAAATGTATTCCCTTGTTTTCCAGGTGGGCACCTGATTTCAGCAGAAATAGACAGAACAAAGAAACATTTTCTGCCCCTGTTCCAATCAAAGAAAAATTTGTTAATGTAAAATGGTGGTTAGCTGCTGGCATTCTTGTTGGCCGTGCTCCCGCTTCCGACTTTGCTCTGACTTGCTTCTTTGGACTTGCTTTGACTTGTCACGATTTCCCAATTGACTTTCAACCCTCTGATCTTGATGACCCACATGTTTTACCTCGTACCACTGTTTGGTGTTTCTGATCCCTTCTTGTGAACCTTGCTTCTCCCTCACAACCATCTGATTATTCCACTGATTTCCATTGGTCCTTCATGTTTTACTCTCTTTTGACATGTTCCCACCTTGTTGTGCCATCTAACTAGGAAGCTAGTAGTTAACTTTGACATCCTTCTTTTGTTTTTGAATAGAACTAAAACATCTTATAGACAGACTTCAAGAGAAAGAAATGCAATGACCTCGAAGGTTTTGAGGATAGAAAAACTATGAAAACAGATGAGGTGTAATGAAGAGAAAAGGACAGGACTTATCTGAGCGGAAAGGCTGACTTCATTGATNGCAAATGCCTATTTGTATTTTCATATGAATAAAATGCAACCAATTAACACAAAAATGTAGCAAAAAATTCACAAAAATTGTAAAATAATAGAGAAATCAATTATTTGAGACTTTTGGAAATAGTTTGCTTAGGGCAAAAATCACGTGCTCACAAGGAGAACTTCGCGAACGCGACCAGAGGGACGCGAACTCGATGAAGGAATGCCTGCTGCAGATTTTCTGCAATTTTTCTAAGTCCAAAACCACCCCGATACCTATCCGAAACTCACCCGAGCCCTCAGGGCTCCAAACCAAATATGCACACTGACTCAAAAACATCATACGAACTTGCTCGAGCGATCAAATCGCCAAAATAACATCAAAATCATTGAATTGAGACTTAAATCCAAGGAATCTTTCAAATTTCATAAACTTCCAAATTTTCCAATTTAAGGCCGAAACACGTCAAACGACGTCCGTTTTCAACCAAACTTTACAGGAAGCGCTTAACCAATATATATTACCTGTACCGGGCGTCGGAACCAAAATACGAGCCCGATACCATTACTTTTTGATCAAATTTCATTTTTATATTCCTTAAACATTTTCAGAAAACAATTTCACGGAAAAATTCATTTCTCGGGCCTGGGACCTCGGAATTCAATTCCGGGCATATGCCCAAGTCCCATATTTTTCTACGGACCTCCCGAGACCGTCAAATCATGGGTCCGGGTCCGTTTACCAAAAATGTTGACCAAAGTCAACTTTAATCATATTAATATCAAAATTCTTCAAATTTTTCACATAATTCATATATTTCAACATAAAAACTTTCCGGCTGCGCACCCAGACTGCGCACGCAAATCGAGGCAACTAAAAGTGAGGTTTTCAAGGCCTCGGAAGCACGGAATGACTAAGAAAACAAGTGATGACCCTTTGGGTCGTCACATCCGGTTAATCCAAAATGCATGGCATGATCAATGGTACCAGCTTCTCCACTCAGATAAGTCCGCTTCTCTTCCTTCTTCATTACAAATCATCCGTTTTCGGATTCTCTCTATCCTTAACCCTCGAGGTCATTGTATTTCATTCTTTTGAGGTCTGTCTTTAAGATGTTTCAGTGTCAATTCTGTTCGAAACAAAAGGGGATGAATATCAAGGCTAACTACCAGTTTCCCAGTTGCAAAGCACGGCAGGGCCGGAATATACCAAAGATGTCAAAAGGCAAAGTAAGACACAAAGGACCACCGGAAGTTTCATTGGTGGATTGATCATATAGTCGTGGGGGAAAACAAGTTTCAGATAGAGGAGTCAGAAACACAAAAACAACAATACGGGATAGAACACTTGGGTCATCAAAGTTAGGGGGTTGAAATTCGGTCAGGAAGTCGAGGTGGTTCAAGGCAAGTCCAGGAGAGCGATTCGGAGTAAAGCCCAGCAGCAGGGACATACCCAGCAAAAATGCCAGCAACTAACCACCATTTCATATTAACAAATTTTTCTTTGATTGAGTCAGGGGCAAGAAATTTTCTTTGTTTGATATATTGAAGTCAGGCGCCCACCTGAAGAACAAGGGAATACATTCCAAGCTTCAGCAATCAGGCGCCCACCTGGAGAATAAGGGAAGTCCAATTAAAATTTTCACTTTCAAATTTTTAGTAATATTTGGTAAGATGATGTGCCCAGCCACCAAACTGGGGAAGGAAAATTTTCTTTGTTTTGTCTCTTTTGTTGAAATCAGGCGCCCACCTGGAGAACAAGAGAATACATTACAAGTTCAGCAGTCAGGCGCCCACCTGGAGAACAAGGGAATACGTTTCAAGTTTCAGCAATCAGGAGCCCACCTGGAGAACAAGGGAATACATTTCAAGTTTCAGCAATCAGGCGCCCACCTGGAGAACAAGGGAATACATTTCAAGTTTCAGCAACCAGGCGCCCACCTGGATAACAAGGGAAGTACAATTCAAATTTTAGCTTTCAAGTTTTTTGATATTTGATAACATGATGTGCCCAGTCATCAAACTGGGGCAAAAAAATTTTCTTTGTTTTGTCTCTTTTGTTGGAATCAGGCGCCCACCTGGAGAACAAGGGAATACATTTCAAGTTCAGCAGTCAGGCGCCCACCTGGAGAACAAGGGAATATATTTCAAGTTCAGCAGTCAGGCGCCCACCTAGAGAACAAGGGAATACTTTTCAAGTTCAGAAGTCAGGCGCCCACCTGGAGAACAAGGGAAGTACAATTCAAATTTTAGCTTTCAAGTTTTTGATAACATGATATGCCCAGCCACCAAACTGGGGCAGACAATTTTCTTTGTTTGTCTATTTTGTTGAAGTCAGGAGCCCACCTGGAGAACAAGAGAATACTTTTCAAGTTCACCAATCAGGAGCCCACCTGGAGAACATGGGAATACATTTCACGTTCAGCAATCAGGCGCCCACCCGGAGAACAAGGGAAGTACAATTCAAATTTTAAATTTCAATTTTTAATATTTGTTAACATGCTGTACCCAGCCACCAAATTGGGGCAGAAAATTTTCTTTGTTTGTCTATTTTGTTGCAGTCAGGAGCCCACCTGGAGAACAAGGGAATACATTTCAAGTATCCGCAATCAGGAGCCCGCCTGGAGAATAGAGGCACATATTTTAAATTGTCAAGCATCACTCGGAGGAATGGCAAAACATCTCCGATCACAATGCAAGGCAACAACGCAAGAATTCCATCGGAAGAATACAAGTTCAAGGCAACACAAGAGCAAGTTTGAAGACATAGATATGACCCTTTTTGTAATTCATAGATCATAGCATAGGCTAGCTTCTTTTTGTTTCAACACGGTGTAATAAGGGAGGTCAGCAAGCAGTAGCAGCAGCAACAACAGTGAAATCACAGCTCCTGGTAGTCCCAGCTACCAGACATTCCCGAACTACATTGACCTGATTCCTTTTTAGCCAATGATATGTAGGCAACCTCCGAAGCAGGGTGCAGTCAGCTCTTTCAAAAATGCTTCACACGGAATATTGAAACGGGCAAAAATCGCTCGTTTCCGCTCACTTATCTTTGCACGAAAACTCTTCGTGTTTCCGGGCAAAGAGGGGCAGTTGTGAGCACGTGGTTTTTGCCCTATAAGAATTATTCCCAGAAATTCAAGACAAAAATATAAATATTTTTTATTATTATTTTACAATTTTGTGGATGTTTGTGATATTTTGTGGTAATTGTTTGCATTTTTCGTTGTACATTTTAACTATGAAAATATATTTGTCTTCGCATTTAGGATTTAATCTCATATTTTAGGTTTAATTAGTGGTTAAGTTGCTTTCACAATAAAATGTAAAAAAATAACGAAAATGGTTCTTTTTTCATTCATAGTTAGATTTGTCTTGGTTTGCATTTAAATTAGGAGTTAGTGTAGTTGAAAATTAAGAAATATAATTTTAGGGTCAATTTGGTTTTTGGTTTTAATTTAGCATTTATTAAAATCAGAAAAATCAAATAAAAAAAAAGAAAAGAAGAAAATAAACAAAACAAAAGAGTTTGAAATAATAAACAAAAGGACTGGCCAGTTCAGGCCATTTTTCGTGCAAAGGCCCAAAAGCCATAAACCCAGCCCAATACTCCACCAAAACTCACCCCAATTAGCCCAGGCCCGTCCCTCAACCCGGTCGGTTCACCACGCCCAACCAAACGACGTCGTATTGTTGAGTTTAGATCCGGGCCGTCGATTTTAAGGGATCTAACGGTTCATAATTGGTTGTGGTTTGAGATAAAAGTGTAGTAAAATACTTTATACAACCAGAGACCAAATGTCACCCTCATCGTACCCCCCTACCCCTCTCCGTCTCCGTCGCCGGCTCCACCCTAGCTCCGCCGCCGGAAATCGCCCACGGCAGCGGAGAGCAACCAAACCTGCTCAAATTTACACCGTTTCCTCTCCTTCACCTCCCCATTCCGTATCCACCATCGCTTTCCTCCAAATATCACCCAAACTCTCCAAATAACCCAAACCCTAGCACCGCCACCTCCGTGCATGGCGCCGCCGCCACTCAAACCTCACCAAACTTACACCGTAGGTGCACTTCCACCCCCACATCACAGATCCACTCCCTTTTTACTTCAAATATGCCTTAAGTTTCTCGAATATCTAATCTAAAATCAGGAACTAGGCGGGCATCGTTTCTTCTCCAATTTCTTCATGAGTTTTGGACTCAATTTCATCGTGGAATAAGGTTATTTGACTGTTCTTGACTAAGAACAGTTCTTGACTAAGAACAGTTCTTGACTAAGAACAGTCGATTGATTTTATCCCACGGTTGAAGTTGACAAGTCAATCTATTTCGAGGCTAAAGCAGTAAGGTTTCTTCATCTTATTTGATTATTTCTTTTGTTTGTTTTAATTTCTTGTTGTGATAATTGTTTGTCGGTGAGTTTTGTTTAAATTCTCCTTGTTTGTGTTTTATCTGCAGATTTTTATAGGCATTAATTTCCTAATTTTATTTTGTTCTTGTTCATCTCAGTATCTCATCTAATTTAGGATTAATTTAGGGCATTAATTTGATCTGATTTTTTTTTGTCTTGTTCTTGATTTGTTTTGATTTTTCATTTGAATCAGTGAGTTATTTTATTACAATTTCTGGTCTGATTTGGCTTTCATTCTTGAATTAAATTAGGGTTTGATTTTTAGTGATTTTGTTCTTGTTAATTTGATTTTAATATCTTAGGGTTACAATTTTAATTTGTTCATTATTACCAGTCTTGGAACATAGTTCAATTAGAGTTAATCTCAGTTCTAATTAGAATTAGTTCGTTAGATGGATTAATCCTTTTAGGGAGTGTTTGGTTATAGCTGATGATCTTTAACCAGGGTTGAGGTTTGTTTATCTAGGTTAGTAATTTCATGGGTAGTACAAGGGCAGTAAGGGTAGTTTACTTAGGGAACAGGATAGCAACCGAATTTGGAAACTCTAGAATACTCTAGAATAGGGTTCAATTTGCAATTTTAGGAAATAGAGTAGGATAACTTGGAAAAGAATTCAGTAAATTAGGGTCTAAGGGATAAAATCTGAAAATAAAAGAGGGGGAAAAGTGTGGGGGGGATCTAGAAGCTTCCGCCTGAAATTTGCCTACAAAAGGCAGCCCCCTTGCCTTCATTAAGGAGTTTTTTCAAGCTCTGAAAATTCCCCCCACTTTCACAAGTCTTCATCAGCTCAAATTTGAATTCAAATTCAAAAAAAAGTTCTCTAGATCTAGATCTTCAAAAACCAAAAACCAAAAAAAATAATACAAAAAACTCAAAAGAAAAACACTGTCCTGTTGAGATTTTCAGTTGAATCTCAAGCTGTAGTGATAGCTTTACAGTTTCTGTTCACTCCTGGATTTCTGAGAGGCTGTTTGGTTTTAAGTTACTCTTGTTGTTGCTGGTTAACGACTGCTGCTGACCTATTTCCTTCTTCTTATTCAATTCATATTCCAGGTACATAATCTAAAGCTGATCTGCTGTATCTTCCCAAGCAAACATGGGAATAAAATTGATGTTTGATCTCTGCATAAGTTGCATTGTGTCATTAGCCTACTATATTTTGAAGTAGTTGCATAGTTCGGTAGTTATATCCCTTGTATTTTAAAATGAAAACTGAACCGGAATGGAATGTATAATTAGGACTATTTTTGGGATTGTTTGCACTGTTGTGGATAGGACTGTTATAATTGGACTGTATTGCTATTACTTTTCGGATTCGCATTGTGAGTTGAATGCCTGATTCATCTTCAGTAGTTATAAAAATAGGTTTAAAATGGCTTTGAGTTTCAGTAGCTGACTTCAGTAGTTCAGCTCTGCAAATCCAAAAATAGTTGGGCTGTTTTTGAATTTAGGCAGTTAACCTGTTTGTGTATAGGTTTACATGCATGACTCTTGTTGTTAAAATTCAATCCATGTCCAGGCTTGAAAATAGGTATAAAATCAGCATTGTGGCTTAAACTATTCAATAGTTTAATCGATAATCAGTTAATCCTTGGCTTTCAAAAATGATCTCAACTGTTTTGTGATTAAAAATGAAATTTTATCATTTGATTCTGCTAATCATCAGATCACTCGCCTTTGTCATTTTTATAAGTACTACATATGATGATCTTCCTGCTTTAATCTCATTTCCTTGTGTGAATAACGGTAGAGCTGGTACCCAAACCAGCATAGGCAGTTAAAAGCTAGTTCTGAAATCGAAATTTCAATATTTGGTTAGTAACCATACTAGGTAATCATCTTGGGCCTACTGATGAACTCTCAAATCCATAGCATTAACCCATTAACTAAATGAGTCTGATTGTATGTCCATAGTCATGGGCCAACCATCGAGGCCCAACAAAATCCCTGGAGGCTGAAAATATTGTAAGATCATGGGGATTAATTGGCAATATAAATTTGGGTTTTTCGAGTTAGGTGGTGGGTTCAAATTAAGAGGGCCCTCCCTTTTGTTTGAATCCGGACTTGAACTTGAAACCCGAATTTTATAATATTAATCAACTAGGATCCCTTAGAGACAAATTTAAATAGAAATTTGTAGTTTGCTCTAGGATGGCCTTTATATAAAAATGAGATGAGCCTCGCCGAACAAAATATATATATTGCGGGTCCCTCATTAAATGCTTCTACTAAAATATTTAGAATTCGGGGCGTGCCGTTTAGCGAATTTCACGGCCTCCCGCAAAGATAATAACGCGTTAGCCACTTTAGGCGCGTTTTTAATAATTTTACCTTCTTAAATACGGGTGTGCATTTCATGCGACCCAAATCCAAATCCCAAAACGTTGAATAAAAAATCTTTCAAGGATCCGGGTGCATTTCATGTGACGTGATCCGAAAACATATTTCTAAACGACGTTCACTTTCTTAAAAATTGACTAAAACCGGTAAACAATTCTAGAATTGCGCTATAGGTTTTAACATGTATAAAAATCAAATTTCAGCCAAATATAGCAGTTGAGCGACCGTGCTAGAACCACGGAACTCGAGAGTGCCTAACCCCTTCTCCCGGGTTAACAGAATTCCTTACCCGGATTTCTGGTTCGCAGACTATAATACAAAGTCAACGCTTTCCTCGATTCGAGATTCTAAACCGTTGAATTGGGACACCATAAATATCCCAAGTGGCGACTCTGAATCTCTTAATAAATGAATCCCGTTTCGATTGTCCTTTAATTGGAAAAAACTCCTTTTATTATACCCTTCACGGGGTGTAGTAGCGAAAAAGGAGGTGTGACAGCTCTGGCGACTCTGCTGGGGAACGAACCCAGAATCTCTGGTTCAGGGTTCAAGAATTCGAGCTTTGTTAAATTGTTATATTTGGCTTTATCTGATTCTACATGTTCCATGCTATATGTGCTAAATGTTTTACCGCTTTGATATTTGTTGAATTGTATATAAACTGTCGCATATCCCTTCCTCTTTCTGAGTCTTCTACATCATGGAGAAGGGTGCACTTCGTGTAGCTTCTCTTCATTTTAGAGTCTTTTCCAATTTAGAACGAGGTTTGGATAAGTTGCTAAGCCGGCGGAGCTTCTGTATCCCCGGTATGCTGCCTCCCCCTTTGCCCGAGTTGTCCGCTCGGGTAAGCCAGGTCTAGACCGATAAACCTAGGGTTTAAACCTAGAAGAACAATAACCTCATGCCGGATCCCTAGTAGGACGCTTGTTTGCATCATGTGCATTTGACTTAGGGGACTCAACACAAGTGTTGGGTCCGTCTAGGACAGGTGACCTGAATTGAATTGACCATCCTGATGCATCTTACGTGCTACTTGCGCATTTATTTGCTCGGTTTTGCATGTGGACCGGCTTGTATATAATGAGTGAAAATTGTGGAAAATAGCAGTGATAGGACTAAGTGAGGGTAACCATTTGTTTGAAAAACCAATACCCAAATCGTACCGAAATGCCACCGGATTTGTGAAAAATGAAAAGAAAAGAAAAAGAGAAAATATTTGAAAAATAGAAAGAAAATTGTCGTTCAAAATAGCTTTGATTTTGGCAAAGCTACCCGAACTACGCTGGTTTGATTCTCACCGGGTGTGAGATACGTAGGCAACCCTTATCGGGTCCAACCACCCCTTTTCAAAAATAGCCAAATAATGTCAAAATTGTAAATTTTTGTCAAAATAAGTCGGGTGATGCCATTCTTATTAAAATAAGCCGAATGGCCCCAAAAGGGCGCCGGAAGGCTGTTTTTGCAAGAACAACCACCCTGAGTCATTTTTAAATGGTTTACGGGCACGACCTTAAAATCTCCCTTTCGGAAGTGCTGAAAGGCTGTATCTGCAAAGCCGAGTCTTTGTTTACTTAAATGCAATCTTTGCAAAAATAGCCACTTTGCTTTTTAAGTCAAAATAAGTCATTACATGGCCAGTTTTTTTTAAATAGCCACAGTTGATATTGAAGCCTTCTCAGTCTTGCGCAGGCCTGCGGCGACGCCGAGTGATGCCCCGTGGGCCCCAGGATGTGAAGCGTTGATGTACTCTTGATATAGTTTTTTATCATCGAGTCCATATTTTTTGATTCGAGTATGTTTTGTAGTATCCTTTTCCAAAAAATGAATAACCTGGTAACTTGTGGAAAAATTCCAAAAAAAATAAAGAGGAAAGGCAAACAATGGAAAACATAAGGGAAGAGCAAAAGGTTAAAGCAAAGAATGGGCCTGACAAATAAAGAAAAACAAAAGCCGGGATGACGCAAGCAGTCGAGCAAATGCATAATAGGAACCGTTAACTGCTTAGGTGCATTCATTCCCAAATGTGCGGTTATCTATTTGATAATGCTCTAACCGCTAACAAAGTTGTTGTTGATGATGAGTCCAGGAAAGTGGTTAAGTTGACTGGAATTCTGGCAACCCATCCACACAACACCCGCTCTAAGGATACATCAAAATTGGTCAACCAAGAGCTAGAAGCAAGCATTGTCAACCCGTCTAGGGAAGAAGAAGTAGTGGATGTCAATTCCATGAAAGAGGAGATGTATAAACTAAAGCAGCAAATGGCCGAGATGTACCGGGCCTGGTCAAAGGGACACCCACTACCAGCCTATCTTGCTAACCTTGCCTGCATCCCACCATTAGCTCAGCCACAAGATCCTCCCACAGTAAACTCCTCTCCAGCCTACCCTACCTACCAGCAATACTACGCAACCACTTCCCAAACACCACCACCTCCACCACCCAAACAAATCCCATGCCCTCCACCAGCAACTACTCTTGTGTTTGTGGCTTCCTCACCTGCCGCAGTACACAGATCTTCTAGTGAACCCCTGTTCCAAACCCAGGAAAACCACTATTACCCACCCGAACCCACCTTCAAACCACCAGAGCCATACTCTTACACTCCCCGTTTTGATCTCTCAGCTGAAGAAGAGAAGCCTCCCAAAACCCTAAGCAGGAGGAGATGATACGAAAGGTGAAGAGCTTAGAGCAGTCATTCAGAAATATGCAGGGTCTAGGAGGACAGGTGAGTGTGGCCTACAAGGACTTGTGCTTGTTTCCCGACGTCCACCTACCTGCGGGATTCAAGTTACCCAAGTTTGATCTGTATGATGGACATGGTGATCCGGTAGCCCATCTGAGGGGATTTTGCAGTAAGATGAGAGGAGCTGGGGGAAGGGATGAGTTATTAATGGCGTACTTTAGTCAAAGTCTCAGTGGTGCAGCCTTGGAATGGTACACGCGGCAAGATCATGCTCGATGGTACACTTGGGATGATTTGGCCCAAGCGTTCGCGTGCCATTTTCAGTACAATCTCAAAGTCGTCCCAGACTGTCTGTCACTGACCAATATTGAGAAGAAGCCGGGGGAAAGCTACAGAGAGTACGGTTTTCGGTGGAGAGAACAGGCGGCAAGAGTCGATCCTCCAATGAAGGAAAGCGAGATGGTTGATTACTTCCTGCAGGCTTTGGAGCCTACTTACTATGGTCACCTGGTGTCAGTAGTGGGAAAAACATTCAACGAGGTCGTGAAAATGGGAAGTATGGTGGAAGAGGGTCTCAGGTACAACAAGATTATGAGCTATTCGGCAATCAAGGCAACTACCCAGGCTATCCAGAGCGGCACTGGAGGGGTATTGGGAAAGAAAAAGAAAGAAGATGTTACAGTAGTGGAATCGAGAGCTTGGTCCAGGGGCCCATCACTATATTATCACAAACCACGACCCCATCCCCAAACCTACCCACACACCCCATATGGCCCACCGCAACACTACTACCCACCTCATGTCCCCCATTTCTCTGTTCATCATGCCCAAACATACCCCCAACCTCCTACCCACGCGCAATGGCACGCACCTACCCCACAAGCTACTTACCCAACTCAAAGTACCTACCCACCCCCGAGAGCCTACAGAAACCCCACCGGAACTAGTTTTCGACCTAACCCTGTTTCCAAGACTGATAGGCTGCAGAAGAAGAAGACTTTCACTCCATTGGGAGAATCTTATACCAGCTTATACCACAGATTGAGACAGTTGGGCATGTTGAGTCTGATTGAACCCAAAGTGCCATATCCTCCCCCAAGGAATCTGGACCACTCGGTGCGTTGCGAGTATTGCTCGGGTGCTCCGGGACATGACACAGAAAAATGCTGGCATTTGAAAACGGCCATCCAGGAGCTCATTGATACCCGCTGAATTGAAGTACAGGCCCCGGAGACGCCTAACATCACTCAGACTCCATTGCCAACCCATCACGAGACCCATATGATTGAGTTAGTGCAAAAGGGAGAGTACAAGAAGCCTTCACAAACCATAATGATGATCAGGGCCAGTGAGGACAGATCAAATGAGAAACCAACCAGTGGGAGGGCATTGATCAAGGTAGAGGAGACAATTAACAAACCAGTGATGGTGATAAAGAAGGAGCCTTTGAGCAATGTTGCAGTAAAACAAGAATCAGCTAAAGTGGTGGTGCCGGGGGCAGCTGTTAAGCCCGTTGTGATTGTAAAAGGGGCTCACATGGAGCCGGTTATCATCAAGCCAGTGACTCAGTTACAAGTAGTCAGTGAAAAGGTCGTCCCATGGAATTACGGCGGAGTGACTGTGACGTATAAGGGGAAGGAAGTTAAAGAAGAAGTTTGTGAAATCCATGGGCTGACTCGTTCAGGAGATGCTTTGCCCCTGAAGAGCTAAGTAAAGCCAAAACAGCCAAAGATAATCCAGCGCCAATAAAAAGGGCCGTAACTAAAGAAGAAGCAGAAGAATTCTTGAAGAAGATGAAGGCGCAAGACTGCTCCATTGTAGAACAGTTGAGAAAACCCCCAGCACAAATCTCATTGCTATCTTTATTGATCCATTCGGATGAGCACCGACGGGCGTTGATGAAGATTCTGAATGAAGCCCATGTTCCTAATAAGATCTTTGTGAATCATCTGGAGAAAATAACAAACAAGATTTTCGAGGTCAACAGGGTTACATTTTCTGATGATGTGCTGCCCTTGGAGGGCACTGAGCACAATAGAGTACTCTACCTCACGGTGAAATGTGAGGACTTTGTGGTCACCCGGGTGCTGATTGACAACGACTCCAGCGCAAACATTTTCCCTCTCTCCACCCTAGACAAGTTAAAGGTGGACGGTGAGAGAATCCACAAGAATAGCATATGTATACGAGGATTTGATGGAGGAGGAAAGGACACGGTTGGGGATATAGTGTTGGAACTGACGATAGGACCGGTTGAATTTACTATGGAGTTCCAGGTGCTCGACGTGGCTGTTTCTTACAATCTCTTATTAGGCCGACCTTGGATTCATGCAGCAAAAGCGGTGCCGTCCACCTTACATCAGATGGTCAAATTCGAGTGGGACCGGCAGGAAATTATGGTGTATGGGGAAGATAGCTCGTGTAATACCATTATGCCTTTTGTAGAAGCTGAGGATGACAAAAGTCCATGGGTTTACCAAGTCTTAGACACGGTACCAGTTGAAAAGATCCCGGAAGGAGAGTGTATTCCTGTGCCCAGGGTAGCTGCTGCATCTGTCATGGTGGCCTCGGAAATGATAAAGAATGGATTCTTACCTGGAAAAGGCTTGGGTGCTTCTTTGCAAGGCATTACACAACCGGTATCTCTTCCTGGAAACCTAGATACTTTTGGTTTAGGCTTCAAGCCCACTGCTGCTGACATAAGACGAGCTAAAAAAATGAAAAAAAGAGCATGGACCCTTCCAAAAACCATCCCCCGCCTTTCCCGTTCCTTTGTCAGGCCTGGTACTAAGAAGTGCCCAGCAACGGCAATGCCTAATTCTGTGGTGGTGGAACCCGACAAGGAGTTGATTGAGAGGTCTGAGAAGCTGTTTGACGAGGTGAATGTGTTGGAGGCAGGAGAAGGTCCAAGCAAGACAGATGTGCAGTTTGTGGGGCCCCATGCAAAGCTTAATAATTGGGAAGCTACTCCTCTTCCTACCCGGAGGGAGTCTTGGTAGTTAGTTTTGATTTTCCTTTCAGTTTAATCTGGGTTATTTCCAAGGTTGTAATTCGAATGCTATGTTCCGTCCGTTTGGACGAGTTAAACCTTGTTATCTTAAAATTTTAATGAAATGCAATTTACTTCCTTTTTCATTTCCGATAGCCTTTATTTTGTCTTTCTTTTCTTTCTTGTACAGTCCCTTGTATGCTGGTTTCACTGATGTGTCATGCATGAGGAGTCTTCGGCCTAGTCTTGAATACCAATCTAACTCCGAAATAATAATACAAGAAATTGAGTGTGATGACGAGGTAGAATATGATGATGAAGAAGCCTTTGAAGAAATCAGTAAAGAATTAAGCCAATTTGAAGAAAAACCCAAACCTAATCTGAATGACACAGAGGCAATCAATTTAGGGGATCAGGAGAATGTACGGGAAATGAAAATAAGTGTCCATTTGGAACCTCAGCTCAGAGAAGAGATAATTAAAGCGTTGTTTGAATACATAGATGTTTTTGCGTGGTCATATGACGATATGCCTGGTTTAAGCACCGATTTGGTGGCCCACAAGTTGCTCACCGACCCAGCATGCCCTCCTGTCAAGCAGAAGCTGAGGAAATTTAAAATGGATATCAGTGTGAAAATCAAAGAAGAAATCACCAAGCAGTTTGAGGCGAAGGTCATCCGGGTCACGTGGTATCCCACTTGGTTAGCTAATGTTGTGCCTGTGCCAAAGAAGGATGGAAAGACCAGAGTGTGCGTTGATTACTGCGATCTCAATAAGGCGAGCCCAAAAGACAACTTCCCACTGCCAAACATCCACATATTGATTGAAAATTGTGCCAAACATGAGATTGGTTCCTTCGTGGATTGTTATGCGGGCTATCACCAGATTTTGATGGACGAGGAGGATGCGGAAAAGACGGCATTCATACAGGGTCATGCCATTCTGGTTTAAGAACGCAGGGGCAACATACATGAGGGCGATGACCACCATGTTCCATGACATGATACATCGGGAAATTGAAGTCTATGTAGACGACGTGATCATAAAGTCGAGGAAGCAATGTGAGCATGTCAAGGACTTGAGGAAATTTTTCCAGAGGCTCCGCAGGTACAACCTCAAACTTAATCCAGCGAAGTGTGCATTTGGAGTCCCGTCTGGGAAGTTGTTGGGGTTTGTGGTAAGTCGACGTGGTATTGAGTTAGACCCGTCTAAGATAAAAGCCATTCTGGAGTTACCGCCGCCAAAGAAGAAAAAAGAGGTGATGAGTTTGCTTTGCAGGTTAAATTATATCAGCAGGTTCATTGCCCAGCTCACAACGACTTGTGAGCCCATCTTTAAGCTGCTAAAGAAGGATGCTACGGTTAGATGGACCGACGAATGTCAAGCGGCATTTGACAAGATTAAGGAGTATTTGGCCAGTCCACCTGTGTTGGTCCCACCGGAGCCAGGAAGACCCTTGATCCTTTATCTGACAGTTTTGGATAACTCTTTTGGTTGTGTACTGGGGCAACACGACATCACGGGAAAGAAAGAGCAAGCGATTTACTACCTCAGCAAGAAGTTCACGTCTTTTGAGGTGAATTACACTCAGCTTGAGAGGACGTGCTGTGCCTTAACCTGGGTGGCGCAGAAGTTGAAACATTACTTGTCATCATATACCACCTATCTCATCTCTAGGTTGGACCCATTAAAGTATATTTTTCAGAAGCCCATGCCCACAGGGAGGCTCGCGAAGTGGCAAATCTTGCTTACGAAATTTGATATTGTCTATATGACCTGGACTGCAATGAAAGCACAAGCGGTGGCTGATCATCTAGCCGAGAATCCAATTGATAATGAATATGAACCTTGGAAGACATATTTCCCTGACGAAGAGATAATGCATGTTGAGGAATTAGAATAGGTCGAGAAGCCAGGGTGGAAATTGTTCTTTGATGGGGCTGCCAACACCAAAGGCGTCAGGATAGGAGCGGTGCTTATTTCTGAGACAGGGCTACACTACCCTGTTACAGCTCAACTTCGTTTCTATTGCACCAATAACATGGCTAAATACGAGGCGTTATCTTGGGTTTGAGGTTGGCTATAGAAATGGGTGTCCAAGAAATCTTGGTCATGGGTGACTCAGATCTTCTGGTGCACCAGATTTTGGGAGAATGGGAGACACGAGACTTAAAGCTCAAACTGTAGCGGCAGTGTTTGCATGAACTTTGTCAACGGTTTCAGTCAATAGATTTCAGGCATATTCCAAGGATTCATAATGAAGTTGCCGATGCTTTGGCCACTTTGGCGTCAATGTTGCATCATCCAGATAAGGCTTATGTGGACCCGTTGCAGATTCAGGTCCGAGATCAGCATGCCTATTGTAACATGGTGGAAGAAGAACTTGATGGTGAGCCGTGGTTCCATGATATCAAAGAATACCTCAAGATGGGAGTATATCCCGCACAGGCCACAGGGGATCAAAAGAGAGCGATTCGACGCTTGGCAAGCGGATTTTTCTTCAGTGGAGGAGTGTTGTACAAAAGAACTCCGGATCTGGGTTTATTAAGATGCATAGATGCTAAAGAGGCTACAGTTATCATGACTGAGGTACATGCGGGAGTTTGTGGACCTCATATGAGTGGATATGTATTGGCAAAGAAGATTCTCCGAGCAGGTTATTATTGGCTTACTATGGAACGGGATTGCATCAGCTTCGTGCGCAGGTGTCATCAATGTCAGGTACATGGAGATTTGATTCATTCTCCACCGTCTGAATTGCATACAATGTCGGCACCTTGGCCTTTCGTTGCTTGGGGAATGGATGTCATTAGGCCGATTGAGCCAGCAGCGTCAAATGGGCACAGGTTTATTCTGGTAGCCATTGATTATTTCACCAAGTGGGTTGAGGCAAAAACTTTCAAATCTGTGACCAAGAAGGCAGTGGTCGATTTTGTGCATTCGAATATCATTTGTCGATTCGGAATCCCGAAGGTAATCATCACGGACAATGGTGCCAATATCAACATCCATCTGATGGCGGAGACATGTCAGCAGTTTAAGATCACGCACCGCAATTTCACCCCATATCGTCCTAAGGCGAATGGAGCGATCGAAGCAACTAACAAGAACATCAAGAAAATACTTCGAGAAATGGTGGAAGGGTCCAAGCAATGGCACGAGAAGTTACCTTTTGCACTGTTAGGCTACCGCACTACCGATCGCACTTCAGTAGGGGCGACTCCTTATTCACTGGTAGGGCACTGAGGCAGTAATACCCGCAGAAGTTGAAATACCATCCCTTCGGATTATCGCCGAGGCGAAAATTGATGATGTTGAATGGGTCAAAGCCCGCTTGGAACAATTGAGTTTGATTGATGAAAAGAGATTGGCCGCAGTATGTCACGGAAAATTGTACCAACAGAGAATGGCAAGAGCATATAACAAGAAGGTGCGTCCGCGAAAATTTGAAGTAGGGCAATTGGTGTTGAGACGCATCTTACCTTATTGGGCTGAAGCAAAAGGAAAGTTCGCCCCGAACTAGCAGGGGCCATTTGTTGTAACCAGAGTGTTTTCCAATGGCGCATTATATCTGACAGATGTGGAAGGTAAATGTGTATAAATGGCTATCAACTCTGATGCAGTCAAGCGGTACTATGTATGATTTCTTTGTTTAATTGTACTTGATTGTATTTGGCATATTTTTGAGATTGAAATGACGAAGGTATTTTGTTATGCTATCCAAACACTTTATCCTTTGTTACCCCTTTTGAGCCTCAATTATTTTCTTTTGTACCCCTCTTTCGGAATCAATAACAACTCTGGAGCCCGAGCAGGGAAAATCAGCAGAGAAACAAGAAAAAACAGTCCAAAAGAAAAGAAAAGGAAAAGACGAAGAAAAGAAAAGAGAAGAAAAGAGAAAAGAAAAGAAAGGAAAAAAGAGAAAAGGAAAAGAAAAAAGAAAAGAAAAAAGAAAAATAAGAAGACAAAAGAAAAATGAAGAAAAGAAAAAGAAAGGAAAAGAAATGAAAAGAAAGAAAAGAAAAGTGGAAGGAAGGGAAGATCGCAACAACGAAGTAATTTTATGACCTGAACTACGTTTGACTTGATCCCAAAAGGGTACGTAGGCAGCCTCTCTCTGAGGTTCAGTCACACCAAAATAAAATCCAAGAGTCCCCCAAGAAAGAAACTGGAGCAGAAGTTGTAGTTGTTGTGAGAAATCTGGTTCCAAAAGTTGTAATTTTGAACCCATGTTGAATTGTTTCGAGCCTGTTATACCCTTCTTTCTAACCCCATCCAAAAGCCTGCATTATAGTCCAGAGAAAGACCTTCCGATCAGTCTTCAAGAAAGTGCCAATACGAGCAAGTAAAAGTCATTCGTGTTAGGGGCAACACTCCGGTACCAGAAGAAAATGATGAAAATGAGAGAGTCTTATTGGTGAAAACCCTCATGGGCATCGTAAGGCGACAGAAGTTGAGAGAAATCAAAACGAGAGAGTCTTATTGGTGAAAAACCTCACGGGCCGTAAGGCGAAGTGAGTTGAGAGAAATCAAAACAAGAGAGTCTTATTGGTGAAAACCCTCACGGGCACCGAGGCGAATTGAGTTGAGAGAAATAAAAAACGAGAGAGTCTTATTGGTGAAAACCCTCACGGGCACCGTAAGGCGAAGTGAGTTGAGAGAAATCAAAACGAGAGAGTCTTATTGGTGAAAACCCTCACGAGCACCGTAAGGCGAAGGTGAGTTTTCAGATGGGCAAATGAGACAAGTCTGTGGTTGAAAGCTGCTCAAGACATTGCATGATGAGCAAGTTCGGGTTTGAGTGAAAAATCAGGTTACAACTCTTATCTAAAACATTTAGCAATAATAATATGATTACAGCGGAATAAATTAGTTTAGCGGAAGACTTAGTAAATGTTACTAGATGCGATACAAAAATCCAAACATAAATCACTACCCAAGAACTGGTGTCACAATGCTCACGAACTTCTAAGGATACTACACACAACCGTTTGAAAGAAATATAAAACTGTTTGTCTCGAATACATGAGATAACAGACTAAAAATAACGACAGAGGAGACGCCGGGTCCTGCGGACGCCTGCAAGGCTACCTCGGTGTCTCGCTGATCGGGATGCTAACACTCGCACTACTGCTGCTGCTGCTGTCCGAAACCTGTATCTGCGCAAAAGAGCGCAGAGTGTAGAATCAGCACAACCGACCCCATGTGCTGGTAAGTGTCTGGCCTATCCCGGCGAAGTAGTGAGAAGGCTAGAACCAGACACTCACATAAACCTGTGCAGTTTCAAAATATATATACAACAAGAAATGACAGGAGATAACATGTAATAATTGGGAAGGGGGAAAACATACTCTGGGGTGGCAACAAAATATAATATCAGAAATAAACGAGTAATGGAATTAAAATCACTTTCAAGTTCAACTCATCTTGTTGCAGGCGTGCAACCCGATCCCATTTCATTTTATATCTTGTGGTAGGCGTACCACCCGCTCCCATTTCAATTAACATCTTGTGGTAGGCGTACCACCCGTTCCCATTTCAATTAATATCTTGTTGTAGGCGTACCACCCGCTCCCATTTCAATTAATATCTTGTGGTAGGCGTACCACCCGCTCCCATTTCAATTAACATCTTGTGGTAGGCGTACCACCCGTTCCCATTTCAATTAATATCTTGTTGTAGGCGTACCACCCGCTCCCATTTCAATTAATATCTTGTGGTAGGCGTACCACTCGCTCCCATTTCATTATCAACACAGTGCACAATATGTCACCGGCAACTATGGCCAATAACAATAATCAATATAAGTTGTGGTAGGCGTACCACTCGCTCCCATTTCAATATAATATCATATGGTAGGCGTACCACTCGCTCCCATTTCACTTTTAACATAGTTCTCAATATATAAATAATTGGCAAGAGAAACAATAACTCGGTGCCAAGGCTCAACAATTAATTCTTTCATAGAATCACATAAGAATTTCGAAATCTAATTCGTTTAAGACTCACGGTCATGCTCGACCCCCAACGTATAGATACTCGTCACCATGCCTATACGTCGGACACAACACATAACAAATAGCAATTATACTAAACTCCTATTCCCTCAAGCTAAGATAGATCAAACACTTACCTCGAAGGTTTACGGCCAACTCAATCCTTAAGCAATGCCTTTTCCTTTCGAATTTGGCTCCAATTCAATCGTATCTATACAAAATTGATTTAATATCATCAATAATACTTCACAAACTAATCCAAATGGCTAAATATATTTTCTACAACATTCTGGCCGGAATAGTGAAAATCGACCTCGGGCCCACTTGGTCAAAACGCGAGGTTCGAACCATTTTCCGGTCACCCATAACCCCACGAGTTCAAATATATAATTTGTTCTTAAGTTCGACCCAAAACGAGGTCTAAATCACCAAATCTTTGAAAACCCTAACTCTATCCAATTCTCTAATTTTCTACCTACTTTCACATGTTTAGGCCTAAGAATTTGATTGATGTTGATGAAAAAATGAAGAAGACGAGTTAAACAGTACTTACCCCATGAACTTTGGTGAAGAAATGCTCCAAAGATCGCCCCAAAAGCTGTGGAGAAGAGAGAGTTTGAGAAATGGGATGAAAATCCCGTTTCTTTTCTGTTTTGGGTCTTAAATCACTAGGCAAAATTTTGCCCTTCGCGTTCGCGTGAACAGTGTCACGTTCGCGAAGGGTTGGACGGGGTTGGGCATCGCGTTCGCGTGGAGCTAGTCGCGAACGCGTAGAAAAAAATCGGGGGCTTCACAGTTGGCTTACGCGAACGCGTGGTGCCTTACGCGAACGCGTAGAAGAGGCAGGCCAGGCTCCGCGAACGCGGGAGCCTTCACGCGAATGCGTAGAGGAAATGGCTGGGGTCCGGGATTTGTTGTACGCGAACGCGAGGAATGGCTCGCGAATGCAAAGAAGGGGGGAAGGAGTGTCACACCTCCCTTTTTACTACACCCGCGAGGGTTTAAAGGAGTTTTTCCACTTAGAGGACAATCAGAACGGGATTTATTATTACAATTCAGAGTCGCCACTTGGAAGATTAATGGTGTCCCAAGTCACCTGTCGAATCCCGAACCGAGGAAATTTATGACTCTGTCAACAGTCCGCGAACCAGAAATCCGAGTAAGGAATTCTGTTAACCCGGGAGAAGGTGTTAGGCATTCCCGGATTCCGTGGTTCTAGCACGGTCGCTCAACTATTGTATTTGCTTTTATCTGATTTTAAAACATGTTCTAACCTATGTGCCTTTTATTTTAACCGCTTTTATTTTATGTATTTTTAAAAAGAATTGCAACGTCGTGAAAATGTATCTCGAACCACGTCACACCAGTGCACCCGTGGCTTTTGACGCATTTCGACTTCGTTGAGATTTAGATTTGGGTCACATAAATGTGCACCCGCATTTAGGAAGGTAATATTATTAAAATACGCGCCTGAAGCAATTATGCGTTTATTATCTTTGGGGAAAACCGTGAAATTCGCTAAACGGTTCACCCGAATTCTAAGTATTTTAATATAATCATTTAACGAGGGCCCCGCAATTCATGTGTTTTGTTTAGCGAGACTCATCGCATTTTATTATTTAAAAGGGTAAACCTAAAGCAACTACGATTTTCTATTCGATTTGTCTCTAATAATAAAAGAAAAGGTCCTAATTAATTTGTTATTGGATCAGAGCAAACCAAGTGATAATTCTGCGCCAAAGCCAACCATTGGGCTCCGAGATAGCCCAACAAAGGAAAATTGCACCCAGGTCTACACCAAAAATTGGCCAATCACACACCTTGGCCCAGGCCCAAACGAACACTGAAATCTGATCTGAGCCTGGGCCACTCGTTAAGTCACTGAGGCCCAAATCAACAAAACAAGGCTGTTGAGCCTTGAGTTTACCGGCAAGCCTTGTACCAAACGGAATTTCAATCTAAACTTACTGCGGTTAAAATTATTTCAAAATGGTCTGATTTTTGTGATGACAGGAACAATATACAACCTACTCAAATTAACGAATTATTAGTGGCCGGAATCCAGTTTCATATTCAAACCGTGTTTAGGCTATCTAACTACTACAAATACCTATGGAATTCCACAAATTAACAGAGCAATTTACGCTTATGTTGAGGTCTTAACCTAGGGATACAGTATCATGAAAAACGCCTAATTTCAAATTCAACTCATTAGGGCCAACACTAAAGTTAAACACTGACATGGCCCCCATTCTGATTTCAACTCTGGCTTCAAGTTTAATAAAGAGTCATTACATGAATTCAAACTACACTACACTAGTAACACAAACTAAACCAAATTAAAACTACTAACTGCAGAATTCACATGCTCATAGGAGTACACTGAGTTAGTTCAACAGGCCACAAGTTAAAAACAGTCCCAAACAGTCCAGTTATACAGTCTATAGTCTCATTAATACAACTGAAATTCTGGTTCAAATGAATCAATCGCACGAAATTTCTAAACTAAGCAATAACGGTAAGAGTTCAGGTGTAAGCATGCATTTCTTTATCATTTATACTTACAAATTTATTGTCTACAGGTGAAGGTAATCTTCAGCATCACTTGAGCATGAGAAAATACCTGGAAATAGAATAGAAATGGAGAAGAAGAGGTCAGCTAAGACAATAATGAGCAACAACAATCGATAGACGAGTAACAATAGCCCAGAAAATAGAATCAGCCAGTCTAGAGGTAAATCAGTGATTCCAGAAATGTTTAAAAGCAAGCATGACTGATATATCACCCAGAACAGCACCAAAATAACCCAAATAAACTTGAAAATGAACACAGAACACCTCTGAAACTTCCAGCAGACAAAAATTCAACTCAAACTAGCTTAATTGAACTCAAAATCACTCGAAATCAGTCTTGTAAACCTCTCAAACCTCAGCCATCAGATTGTGAACTAGAAGATGTGGATTGATTAACTAGAAATCAAAATTAACCTAAAGCTTTGCAATGGAACAGTGTTTTTTGATTTTTTCAAGATTTTTTGTTGTTTTTTTTGGTTTTTTTTTAAGAACTAGATCTAGAATTTGGATTTGAAATCCAAACTTGGAAACTCAGATCTGCAGAGAATGGATTTTGGGGTGAAATTTTTCAGAGCTCCCAAAAAACTTCTTATGCAAGGCAAATGAATGCCTATTTATAGGTAAACTTAGGGTACAATTTCAGGTTTTCACTTTACCCATTAGTCCCTATCTTAATTCTATTTTCTACCCCTTGTTTCTTGACTTGTTACACAAGTAACTACACCTATTTTGTTGAAATCTGTACTACAACCCATTCTAGAAGGGTCTAAACCCATTACAATTCCTATTCTACCCTTACTTCACTTCAACAATTACCAAATCTGATTAAACTACCCTTTTCAATGCCCAAAATACCCTTTAACTATACTGTAATTACTGACCTGGATCACACTAAACCTGGCCCTATTATCTTAGTCAAGACCCAACTAGGGTTAAACAAAATGCCTGCTAGATAAAACAGCTATATCCAAACAATCCTGAAATTGAACTAAGAGTCTAATTATCCTTCTCTAAATTTCAGAAATCAAAACCAACTAATCCAAGATAAGCAATGAATTCAACAGTAAATGAAAGGAATTGGAATTAAAACCAAATTAACAAGAACATTTATGGATCAATTAATCGACACCCAACACTGAATCAGACCAACAGAAATCAGAAACAGAACAGAAAAAATTAAACCAAGACAAAGCAAAATTAATCGGAACAAAATCAATTAGAACCCTAAAAGTTCTGAACGAAATTATTATGCAAAGAATAAAAGGAAAGTCAGACACAGAAAAAGAAACTTACTGATTTTAGGAATTCCGGCCAGCCGCTGACGTCCGAATCATTCAAGATTTTTGACACGCAACACCCCTAACCATGTGTTTTCGCAAGAAAACACCTGGTTAAGGATAGTACGGTCCAAAATCACAAAGATTTTGGATTAGGGTTCTGCCGGAATTGAAATTTAAAATTCGTAATATTCCGGACAGATTCGAGGGTTTCTAGGTATTGATTAATGATGAGGGAGGGATGAGGAACATATAGTATGAATTTGGGCCGGTTTGGGTGAGTTTGTGACTTGGCCGGAAAACTTAGATTGGATATTCGAGGAGGTGGGTTAGGATTCGAGGGCCATGGATGTGGGGGTTGGAAAGACGAGGTGAAGGAGAGTATGGTGTGAAATTTTGGGGGCCATCGGAGCATCGCCGCCGGCGGCGGCGATTTCCGGCCGGCGGCGCTAGGGCGGAGGACGGCGGAGAAGGGCGGGGTAACGGTGGTGTTACACCGGCGGCTGGAGATAGGGTAGGGGTACGAGGAGGGTGAGGGGTGTTTAGGGTTTTGGGTATAATTTCGGACACTTTTATTTGAATTGAAGGATCAATCCAGGCCGTTGGATTTGAGGGGATGGACGGTCATGATTAAACGATGTCAAAACGACGTCGTTTTGAGTATGGGGCAATTGGACCGGGCAGGGCGTTTGGGCCAGTGGTTTGGTCCGGTTTTGAATGACTTTTGGGCTTAAAATTGAATTTTGGCCCAAATTTGGTCTTTCATCAAGACCATTCTTTTATTTTATTTTTACTCTTTTCTTTTGTTAGCCTTTTGTATTTACTTATTATTTTTTTCTGATTTTATAAAATGTTAAAACAAAACAAAGACCTAATTAATCTATTTAACTCCTAAAATTAAAATTATTTAAAATTCTATTTAAAGATAAATGCAACAATTAACAATTAAACGTGTAAAGAACTATTTTTTTGCAATTTTCTTTAACTTTGTTCTAAAACTAACTAGTACTAAAATTGTGACATTAAATCCCTAAATGCAAATGCCTATTTGTATTTTCATATGATAAAATGCAACCAATTAACACAAGAATGTAAGCAAAAAATTCACAAAAACNAATAAAACCGTTAAAGTAGCGTAATGAACCCGTTAGAATATTTGTAAATAAACGTTGCAATAGCTTACATAACCGTTGCAACATATTATATGGTAACGGCTGCCAACCGTTTCTATAGGCTATATGGCAACGGTTCTTAACCGTTACAACTGGAAAGCAATACTCGTTGCTTCAGGCAGCGGAACAACCGTTGTGATAGATATACCTTAAGCGACGGTTTAGGTAACCGTTGCAAGAACCGTTACTTTAGATCTACTGGCACGGCAGCGTATGTAACGGTTGCTAAACCGTTCCAATATCTCTATGGCAACGGTTTTTCTCTCTGTTGCAACGGTTTTAGGGCTGTTGCAATAGGCTCATTTTCTAGTAGTGTCCTTAAGTACTTGCAATAGTTGTTATGCCTGCACATCTAACAAACTAGATGAGATAATAACAGGTAATGTGGAGTCAGGTCTAAGGAACTCATACCTGAGATGGGCGAGCAGTGGCTTTAACTCAAGCTTTGGTAGTTCTTCGATGGATGGCTTGGCTGGGGGAGTTTCTCTATTTTCCAAGTGCAAGGGTCTCAAATTCTAGAGTTTTATCCCAGAACCCTCTACCCTCTAACGCCAACACCCATTCCACCAGATCCTCTCTATTTACCTCATCCAAATTCATCAAACATGCAACAAAGGGGTCCTCAATAGTCAGCATTTCATCATTAGTCTCTACATTACATCCACAACATCTATAACGAGACGNGCAACCCTAGTCGCCATCTTTATATCTGGTTTACTTGTAAGTTTTACTGGGTACGCCTTATATACCGCTTTTGGGCAACCTTCTCAACAACTAAGAGATCCATTCGAGGAACATGGAGACTAGTTGAAGTACTGAGCCTCCCGGTATCGGGAGGCTCAGTACTTCAACTGAGATAATGAAAAATTATTTCACCTTTTTAGTTCTTTTTAGTTGGAACTTTAGGCGGTTCTCGAAAAAAGATAGCGAAAAAAATTATCCCTAGAGTCGAGACTAAGAGGAATGTATAAACCAATGCTTCCATAGATTTGATCGTGGTTTACAATTATAGCTTTCATACCTGTTTGTTTCTTTTTATTTTCTTTTTTTTATCATCTTCCGGATAAAGAACGAACAAGAGTAAAAACGAAGTTGATTCAAATAAAGATTTCTCTGGTACCCTATGTCAATAAAAGTAAAAGAAAGAAAATAAGGGCGAAAGAAAGATACCAAGGCAATGTTGTATCAGGCTGCCTGTCTTTTTGTAGTTGGATCTCCAAGTTTTTGGAATGCTCCAAATTCGACTTGAGCATCTAAATCTGGGTCAATACCAGCAAAAACATCTCTGAACAAGGTTCTAGCACCATAAGCTTCTTTCTCGGTCTCATTCTGAATGCTATTATCTTCCTGGGTAGGCTTGACTGTTACCTCTGTCAGTTTTGTTGACTCATCCAGCTCAATGGGCACTAGTATGAGTGTCTCAGCCTGTCTAGTCTCTTGAGCCCTTTCTTGCTCTACATCCAGATCTCTGCCATTGCGTAGACTCACTGCCATCAACTGCTTCGGGACTTGATCTTTTGGATTTATCTAGGTGTCTGCAGGTAGTGTCCTGTGATGACGATTGTTCAGAGACATCGAAATTTGGACCACCTGCACTTCAATATTCTTGATTGCTGCATCATGTGCATCTACTCTCTCATTAATTTTCGCATTAGACCCAATAACCTGCTGCATCATTGCTTCAAGTCTAGCAAACCCATCTTCCTACCTACCACCATGCTGCTGCTGAGGAGGGTGATATCCCTGCTGCTGATTCTGATTATTATATCCCTGTGGCCTTAGGTAAAGAGCCATATTGTTAGGGGGTCTCATACCTCCCATGTTCCCAGTTTTGAACTGTGGCTGGGCAAGCCTGTACTGCTGATTGACCATCCTGTTTCTGGCCTCCATAATTAGACACATAGCTCATGTCTTCAGGATAGTGATGATGATCAGGTTCTGCATTCCACTGGTTACCAATTGGCTGATTGATGCAAGACGTGCACAAACCCCTATTGGTAGTGTCTACGATGTGTACCTGTTGCTTCTTCCCGGACTCTTCCACCTTTTTGGTGAGTATACTCATTTGTGTCAATAAGGTGGCCATATTTTCAGCCATAGAGTTGGATGGATCGAAAGGTACTGAGTGCACCACTGGAGTGATCGGTGCATTCTTGGATGTCTATCCCGAATTCTGTGCCATCTTGCAAGCATACTCTGGCCGTCTCTCCATCTTTTTCTCAGAAATGCTCCACCAGCTGAAGCATCAACAATGTTCTTCACACTATCTGACAACCCCATGTAAAACCGCTGCCCCAACATCAGATCTAGAATACCATGGTGCAGACATATAACCATCATTCCTTTAAAACGGTCCCATGTCTCATGCAGTGTCTCCATTGGTTTCTGTTTAAAGCTCAAAATTTCATCAATTTGTTGAGTAGTTATGTTAGGTGGGTGAAACTTGTTATGGAATTGCTTGACTAACTCATCCCAAGTTGTTATAGAATTTGTGGGTTTCGCCAGGTTTGGGCAGCTCCTATCACTGAGAATGGAAACAATAACAGCTTGATTGGTTCCGGAGTTACATTGGGCTGCCTTTGGGTTTTGCAGATAGACAGGAAATTCTTTAAGTGCTGCTGAGGATCTTCGACTTGTGACCCCGAAAATAGTCCCTTGTTCTGCCGTAAGTGCAGCATGTTATTCGTGATTTGGAATGACTCAGCCTGTATCCGCGGGACTACAATCGCTGTGGATAGATTTTAAGCTGTGGATTGTGCCCAGTCGTAGATGGTAGCCTCTGGCACTATTGGTACATCTGGGTTTTCCTCGTGATCTCCCATGACTGTTTCAAATTGTGTAGTTATTGGTTGTTGTTTGTTTTTTCGGTTGGCCCAGTTCAAGGCCTTAAAAACTTTTTCGGGATCTGATAGAGCTTTGAGTACTTCAGCAGTTCTCATTGAGTTTCTAGCATGCACCTGTACAACCAAGTCAACAAACGTTAAAATTTCAATGTAAAAGTTGGGTATAGAGAAAAACGACTATACTAAGAATTTTTGTTCTTCCATCAATTGTAATTGATAACACCGTTAATTCCCTAGCGACGGTGCCAAAATTTGGTCACGCCCAACTATGCCTTATAAAAGGACACGCGGAAGTTGCAAATATAATCTGAGTATTTATTCCCAGAGTCGAACCCACATGGAATTAATCTATCAATTACTTTCGTTGAACTTACTAAATATGGAATCAACTTCCCCAAACGTTGTAAATAACAGTGATGGTATTACTAATAACTAAGACTGAAAGTAAATAGACAGCTGAAAACTAACTATGCTTGGGTTATAAACAATTATGAGAAGGTTCTAAGGCTTTGATTTCCCCTGTTGATGGAATCCCTTCCGATTATGTTTCATATAGATTCATCAAAACATCTCTATCAATCATGAGCACTCTTTTTACCGTAAATCTCTCCCGAGTAATCACGATAATTTACTAGACGCACTCTCACGAGATACGCTAGCTGGCTTTGTTTATTACAGCTCACTTTAGGTTGCACCCAGGGCTTCATTATCCCTAATCCCGCCTTTAAACCCGCAGTTAAAGATCCCTCTTATACTTTGGGAGTGGTGATGTTCAACAACTACCTAAATATGCACTCTCTCCCGAGTTATGCACACTAAATAGGCACAACTAACTAAGGATCCTGTCAATTAACTACAACAAACACATAGTTAAACAAATAGAGATTAACTAGAAAACTATATTAACATAATCACGAAGTTCATCCTTCAATAGGTTCCATCAAAACCCTAGACAAAGGATTTAGCTACTCATAACAAAATAAGAGAAAACTACTAAATTGTTCATAATGTAAAATTGCAAGAAATAAAAGAGATAGAAAAACTATAATGTTTTAGGTGATCTCTAACACTTGTTCTTGCCTCCAAAAGTAGTCTAAAACAAGCTTCCCCTTCAACTTGAGCGAGTTTCTAGAGCTTATAAGGGTTTTACAAAAGTTTTCCCGAAAGTACACTTTAGTCCCCAGACTTCCAGCAGCGTGAACAGTTCACCGCGGTCGCGGCGTGGATCGCGGTCGACCGTGGTGAAAACTGACCTTACTGCCTCAAAATTTAATCCACCGAGGTAGCGCCTCAGTCAACCGCGATCGCGGTGGAATTCTTGCCCAGGCCATTTTCTGCTCCTTTGTGCTCGGGTACTTCTCGAGTGGACGTTTTCTTCACATAATCACCTCCAAAACACTCTATGTGGCTACCTCACATATAATATTCCCTGCGAAACAAAAGAACACTCTTTAGAGCATTTTGTTGGCGCTTTACCTATAAAACAACAACAAAGCATGGTCATATTAAGGCGTAAATATCAACTATATAGCTTACTATCAATGTCGGCTAGGGTTTCTGAGAGTGGTTGAGAGAGGTTGAGAGAATGGGAGGGTTCATAGGCGCCTGGTAGGTGAAAAATGATTTAGGTTTAGGGGGTGTTGGTAAATTAAAAAAGGAAAGAGAGAACGTGAGCCATTGATCTGTTAGATCAACAGCTGGGATTTAAAGAAGAGCCGGGCTGGTCGTTTAAACGGGCTGTGGGTCGGGTAGCTTTAGGAATTGGGATGGGCAATTTGAAATTGAAATTGGGTTGGAGCATGGGTGCCAAATCTTGCCAAAATTGAAAATAAAAATAGGCTAACATTTAAATAGCCATTTTTCCTTATTTATTTTATAAAAAATAGTAAAATATTTTCTAGAAACAAATTAAAGGTACTAAATTAATTAATAATATATAAATATTAGATTAAAAAATACCGGAGCCAATTTTGTAATTATAAATGCAATTAAATCTTAAAATAGACTAATATTGCAATTATATGCAATTTAGCTTTTAAAATACTAAATAAATTTGTAAAAATGTACAAAAGTTACGTTAGCTATATTTTAGTATAAATATAAAATCCTAATAATTAAATTACCAAAAAGTAATAATTTTGAAAATAATCATTGGGCTTTTATGGATGAAAAAAGAAATAAATCAGTTTAAAACCTTAAAAATTATGGGAAAAAATAGTAAAATGATTGGATATACTTATATATGCGTATATATGCTATGTTAAAGATATTTTTTATACAAAAAATATACAGAGAAAAATTGGGTATCAACGACTGCCCCTCTTTACCCGGAAAGGTTGAAAGAGTTGTCGGGTAAAGACATGATGACCAATTTTGACCGAACGAAATGTTTTGAAGAAATTTGGCTGTGCCCCGGCTTCTGAGCTGCCTACATATCCCTGGTCTTACAGGAATCAGGCCATATATAGTTCGAGATCTGTCGGCATAATATGCCGATGGAAACTTTTCAAGAACGGACGCAATATTCAGGTTGGGATGAATGGCTAAGGTTTAGTAGGGCTACGGGCATCGGAGCAAAATTGCTCCTACCGAGACGGCCGTTGCTCGCGCGTTTACCTATAAATAAGCAATACAAACACATATTGTACATAAATTTAAACATGATGCAAGTTCCCATCGGATCCTGAATGTTGTCTTTGGACGGTTAAGATGACGTCATTAGACCATTATGCCCTGGGCCATGAAGCAAATAATAAAGGATTCGCAAGCTATGAAATGATGCTCTCGGGTTATGATAATGATGCCTCCGAACTATGATATCTTTGAATAATGATGTGCGAAATTAAAGGGATATTCAGGCCATGACATGGTGTTTTCGGGCTATGAGATTGATGCCTCCAAACAATGACGCCCTCAGATGATTTGGCAATCTTTCAGCCCATGAAAGCATAAGTAAAGATCTTTTAGCCCATGAAAGCATAAGTAAAAAGGCGATCTTTCAGCCCATGAAAGTGTAAGTAAAGTGGCGATCTTTCAGCCGTGCAAAATGCAGATGGAGATAGTGTTTAGTCTCGGAAGGCAGAATGGTAGCCTTATGCAATGCAAAAATGTAGATGGAGACAGTGTTTAGTCTCGGAAGGCAGAATAGTAGCCTTATGCAATGCAAAATGCAGATGGAGACAGTGTTTAGTCTCGGAAGGCACTTATGCAATGCAAAAATGCAGATGGAGACAATGTTTAGTCTCGGAAGGCAGAATAGTAGCCTTATGCAATGCAAAAATGCAGATGGAGACAGTGTTTAGTCTCGGAAGGCAGAGTGGTAGCCTTATGCAATGCAGTATATGCAGATAAAGACAGTGTTTAGTCTTGGAAGGCAGAATGGTAGCCTTATGCAATGCAGAATAAAGTAAAGTGGCAGATGGTAATAGAGTTTCTTAGCTGATACAAGTTTCGATGTCAGGATCGCTGGGGATACTGTGATATATAGAATATTACTAGCGTGCTGGGCTGACCAGTCGGTAAGTGCAACAATCCTGAGAGTTGAATTCATGAATCGATGTTTGTTTTGTGGGTGAGTAGTATGTCATATGCTTTTGTAATCCAAATGCCTGCATCCAAAGAAAAATCATGAGTTTTGTAGAGGGGAGGTTAGTTCGTATCCTTGCTTGCCTTGCTTGACCTGTTCGACTTTGATTTACTGATATGGCATGTATCATTGGGGTAGCTTCGCTGAACAAGTGACTTCGACAATGAACATGCATGAGTTTGCAAAAAATATGACATAAGTATATAGTTAAGAAATAGCTTTTTAGATGAATCAACGATGTGGCGTGGTTCAGGACATTGCAACCTCTCCCGCTACAGAATTTGGAGGGTCCTCAAAACTCTGCCCCAGTTTAATGGGTTGATACTTCTGGCGGCTGCTTGCGACGATCGGCTAAAATTACTTGAGAATTTTGATGATCCTTCTCAAAATTGTGCCCTAGGTTCCAATTGTAGGGAAAATGAAAATTTTATTGAATTGTGACCGAACCCATAAGGCTGCCTACATATCCCCTCTTAAACGGGAATCAGGTCAGACGTAGTTCAAATTACATCATATAGGAAAAGATAAGATTACACATAGTAGCACTTGACTGCATCTGAATTGATCGGTTTTGGCCAAACTTCTCTATCCATTCCTGCAAGTATAAGGGCTCCTCCTATTAGAACCTGGTGAACCATGTATGGACCTTGCCAATTAGGAGAGAATTTCCCTTTGGCTTCATCTTGATGCGGGAAAATTTTCTTTAACACCAGCTGCCTCGGTGTGAATTGTCTCGGCTTGACTCTCTTGTTGAAGGATCTGGACATTCTGTTCTGATAAAGTTGACCGTGGCAAACTACATTCATTCTCTTCCCATCTATAAGAGCTAGCTGCTCGTAACGACTTTTCACCCACTCTACATCATCGAGTTCTTCTTCCTGTATGATACTTAAGGAGGGAATTTCCACCTCGGCGGGAATGACTGCCTCCGTACCGTAAACCAACATATAGGGGGTTGCCCTGGTTGATGTGCGGACTGTGGTGTGGTACCCCAATAAAGCAAATGATAGCTTCTCGTGCCACTGCTTATGCTTCTCTATCATTTTCCTTAGTATCTTCTTAATATCTAAAAATGAAAGTTTATGAAGTTTGATGAAAAAGAGATGATTTTGAGGTTTGATTCCTTGTTTATGATGTTATTTTGGCGATTTGATCGCACGGTTAAGTTCGTAGGATGTTGTTGAGTTAGTGTGTGTGTTTGGTTAGGAGCCCCGAGGGCTCGGGAGTGTTTTCGAAGGTGTTCGGGGTAGTTTTGGACTTAGGAGAAGTAGCAGATTTTCTGCAATTTTTGCACAGTACCTTGCTTGTTCGCGTTCGCGGCCTTCAGCTCGCGTTCGCGTACCTGTAGGCTCCCCATTCTTCGCGTTCGCATAGTAGTCCCCACGTTCGCATAGTTCAGCCTCTCCCCTTCACCGCGTTCATGAGTCCCCTATCACGTTCGCGTATAACCAAATCACGGACCCAAGCCAATTCTTCTACGTGTTCGCGACTAGCATCTCGCATTCACGATGTCTTGACCCATTTACCCTTCGCAAACGCGGACCCCTTCCCGGGAACACGAAGGGCATTTTTGCCTAGTGATTTTTAAAGTTCAAAACAGAACCAGTGATGGGAAATTTCACAAAATACACACGAGTTCATCTTCTCCACAGCCCATAGGCGATTTCTAGAGCTTCCCTTCACCAAAGCTTCTTGGGTAAGTATTGTTTAACATGTTTCCTTCAATTTCCTTCATCATTTATTAAATTACTAAGCTCAAATCATGTAATCTAGGGTTGAAATTGGGGGAAACGGGTAAAGTTAGGGCTTTTCGATTTTCTTCGATTTAGACCTCGTTTTGGGGTCGAATTTGGAAATAAATTATATATTCGGGCTCATGGGGGAATGGGTGACATGGAATTTGTTCGAACCTCGGGTTTTGACCAAGTGGGCCCGGGGTCGATTTTTGAATTTTTGGAAGAAAGGTTGGGAATTTATATTTAGGCATTGGGTTTGATTTGTTTAGCTATTATTGATATTATAAAGTCGTTATTTCATAGATTTGATTGAGTTGGAGCCGAATTCGAGAGGGAAAGCGGTCATTGTGGATTGATTTAGCCGTGGAAGTTGAGGTAAGTGTTTGGTCTAACTTTGGCTTGAGGGAATAGGAGTAGAGTCTTATTTGCTAATTGCTAATTGTTAAGTACGGTGTATAGGCATGGTGACGAGTATCTATACACTGGTGTCGAGCATGACCGTGAGTCCTAAATTGCTAAATTATCGAATTCATAATTGTTGTTTATGAGGAATTGGTTGGAAATCTTTAACACTTAGCCAATAATTGTTGAGACTAAGTATGGATTTAATTGTGTTAAGTAGAAATTGAATGAGTTTGAGTATAGCTGGATCTCCCTTGCCGGGATAGTTTATTATATTACCTTGTTCCCTTGTCGGGATAGTTTATTATATTACCTTGTTTCCTTGCCGGGATAGTTTATTATAACATCTTTCTCCCTTTCCGGGATTATATTGTGTATTGTGTTGAAAGAAATGGGATCATGTGGCACGCCGACCACGAGTTGTTATGAAATGGGATCGTGTGGCACGCCGACCACGAGATATCATGAAATGGGAACGTGTGGCATGCCGACCACGTGATATTATTATAATGGGAGCGTGTGGTACACCTACCATGTGATATAAGGAAATGGGACCGTGTTGCACGCCGGCAACAAGAGGAAATTGAAATAAGTGAAAGTGGGACGTTGTTCCATTATTTTGTGTTAGAGGAAACCATATGTAGTTTCGTCATTTATTCCTGATATTCTGTTTTTACCTGCTATCCCCCTGATCATGTTCCCCCCTCCCAGTTTTTACTTGCTACTTTCTACTGTTATTTCGTTGCACATGTGTGTGTGTGTGTGTATATATATATATATATGCACAGGTTATCTGATAGTCTGGTCTAGCCTCGTCACTACTTCGCCGGGGTTAGGCTAGGCACTTACCAGCACGTAGGGTCGATTGTGCTGCTACACTCTGTGCATCTTTTTGCATAGATCACAGTACCAGAGCAGCAACTTTTGGACAGCAGTAGGAGCATTGGGAGCTGACTTCAGTCCAGAGATCCCGAGGTAGCCTTGCTGACGTTCGCATGGCCCGGAGTCTCTCCTATCTTTATTTTTGTTTGTTATCCTTGTATTGAAACAAACAGTATTGTGTTTTATTCAGACTCTGTGTTTAGCATTCTATAGATTTTCGTGAGTTAGTGACTCCAGTCTTGGGTAGAGATTGTATTTGAATTTCCGCACCAGCTTTCAGTTTATTTTATATTAAGACTTCCGGTATCATAAATGTCTCATTGCCTTAATATTGTCGATGTTTGCCTAAAGAGTTAATAATTAATTGGCTTGCCTAGCTCCTAATAGTAGGCGCCATCACGACTCCCGATGGTGGGAAATCCGGGTATTGACAAGTTGGTATCAGAGCATTAGGTTACATAGGTCTCACAACTCACGGACAAACTCGGTAGAGTCTGAGGGATCGGTACGGAGACGTCTTTATTTATCCCCAGAGGCTACAAATTTAGGAAAAATTTCACTTTGTTCTTTCTTGTCGTGCGATTCTGTTTCTCAAATACTGGTTGTCTTTCTACTCTGTTCTTTTGCAGATGGCGAGAACACGTGTTTCCTATTCTACCGCGCAGCAGCCCGAGCACCCAGCAGCAGCTCCTACGAGGGGCAGAGGGCGAGGCCGAGGTCGTGCCAGAGGCCGAGGCAGGGGCCGAGCTCAGCCCCGGGCAGCAGTCCCAGAGGTGGAGCCTCATGTATGTGAGCACGTGATTTTTTCCCTATAAGAATTATTCCAAGAAATTCAAGACAAAAATATAAATATTTTTTTATTATTATTTTACAATTTTGTGGACTTTTGTGACATTTTGTTGTAATTGTTTGCATTTTTCGTTGTGCATTTTAACTATGAAAATATGAAAATATATTTGGCTTCGCATTTAGGATTTAATCTCATATTTTAGGTTTGATTAGTGGTTAAGTTTCTTTCCAAATAAAATGTAAAGAAATAACAAAAATGGTTCTTTTTGCATTCATAGTTTAATTTGTCTTGGTTTGCATTTAAATTAGGAGTTAGTGTAGTTGAAAATTAAGAAATATAATTTTAGGGTCAATTTGGTTTTTGGTTTTAATTTAGCATTTAATAAAATCAGAAAAATAAAATATAGAAAAGTCTAATAAAAAACAAAGAAAAGAAGAAAATAAACAAAACAAAAGAATTTGAAATAATAAACAAAATGGCTGGCCAGTTCAGGCCATTTTTCATGCAAAGGCCCAAAAGCCATAACCCCAGCCCAATACTCCACCAAAACTCACCCCAATTAGCCCAGGCCCGTCCCTCAACCCGGTCCGTTCCCCACGCCCAGCCAAACGACGTCGTATTGTTGAATTTAGATTCGGGCCGTCGATTTTAAGGGATCTAACGGTTCATAATTGGTCGTGGTTTGAGATAAAAGTGTAATAAAACACTTTATACAACCAGAGACCAAATGTCACCCTCATCGTACCCCCCCTTCCCTTCTCCGTCTCCGTCGCCGGCTCCACCCTAGCTCCGCCGCCGGAAATCGCCCACGGCGGTGGAGAACAACCAAACCTGCTCAAATTTACACCGTTTCCTCTCCTTCACCTCCCCATTCGGTATCCACCATCGCTTTTCTCCAAATATCACCCAAACACTCCAAATAACCCAAACCCTAGCGCCGCCACCTCCGTGCACGGCGGCGCCGCCACTCTAACCTCACCAAATATATATATATATATATATATATATATATATATATATATATATATATATCATAGGTTATCTGATAGTCTGGTCTAGCCTCGTCACTACTTCGCCGGGGTTAGGCTAGGCACTTACCAGCACATAGGGTCGGTTGTGCTGATGCTACACTCTGTGCATCTTTCTGCACAGATCACAGTACCAGAGCAGCAGCTTTTGGACAGCAGTAGGAGCATTGGGACCTGACTTCAGTCCACAGATCCCGAGGTAGCCTTGCTGACGTTCGCATGGCCCGGAGTCTCTCCTATCTTTATTTTTGTTTGTTATCCTTGCATTGAAACAAACAGTATTGTGTTTTCTTCAGACTCTGTGTTTAGCATTCTATAGATTTTCGTGAGTTAGTGACTCCAGTCTTGGGTAGAGGTTGTATTTGAATTTCCGCACTAGCTTTCAGTTTATTTTATATTAAGACTTCCGGTATCATAAATGTCTCATTGCCTTATTATTGTCGATGTTTGCCTAAAGAGTTAATAATTAATTGGCTTGCCTAGCTTCTAATAGTAGGCGTCATCACGACTCCCGATGGTGGAAAATTCGGGTATTGACAAGTTGGTATCAGAGCATTAGGTTACATAGGTCTCACAACTCACGGACAAACTCGGTAGAGTCTGAGGGATTGGTACGGAGACGTCTGTATTTATCCCCCAGAGGCTACAGAGTTAGGAAAAATTTCACTTTGTTCTTTCTTGTCGTGCGATTCTGTTTCTCAAATACTGATTGTCTTTCTACTCTGTTCTTTCGCACATGGCGAGAACACGTGCTTCCTATTCTACCGCGCAGCAGCCCGAGCCCCCAGCAGCAGCTCCTACGAGGGGCAGAGGGAGAGGCCGAGGCCGTGCCAGAGGCCGAGGCAGGGGCAGAGCTCAGCCCCGGGCAGCAGTCCCAGAGGTGGAGCCTCATGTATGTGAGCACGTGATTTTTTCCCTATAAGAATTATTCCCAGAAATTCAAGACGAAAATATAAATATTGTTTTATTATTATTTTATAATTTTGTGGATGTTTGTGACATTTTGTGGTAATTGTTTGCACTTTTCGTTGTGCATTTTAACTATGAAAATATGAAAATATATTTGGCTTCGCATTTCGGATTTAATCTCATATTTTAGGTTTAAGTAGTGGTTAAGTTGCTTTCTAAATAAAATGTAAAGAAATAACAAAAATGGTTCTTTTTGCATTCATAGTTTAATTTGTCTCGGTTTGCATTTAAATTAGGAGTTAGTGTAGTTGAAAATTAAGAAATATAATTTTAGGGTCAATTTGGTTTTTGGTTTTAATTTAGCATTTAATAAAATCAGAAAAATAAAATATAGAAAAATCAAATAAAAAACAAAGAAAAGAAGAAAATAAACAAAACAAAAGAATTTGAAATAATAAACAAAATGGCTGGCCAGTTCAGGCCATTTTTCATGCAAAGGCCCAAAAGCCATAACCCCAGCCCAATACTTCACCAAAACTTACCCCAATTAGCCCAGGCCCGTCCCTCAACCCGGGGTCCGTTCCCCACGCCCAGCCAAACGACGTCGTATTGTTGAGTTTAGATCCGGGCCGTCGATTTTAAGGGATCTAACGGTTCATAATTGGTCGTGGTTTGAGATAAAAGTGTAATAAAACACTTTATACAACCAGAGACCAAATGTCACCCTCATCGTACCCCCCTACCCCTCTCCGTCTCCGTCGCCGGCTCCACCCCAGCTCCGCCGCCGGAAATCGCCCACGGCGGTGGAGAACAACAAAACCTGCTCAAATTTACACCGTTTCCTCTCCTTCACCTCCCCATTCCGTATCCACCATTACTTTCCTCCAAATATCACCCAAACTCTCCAAATAACCCAAACCCTAGCGCCGCCACCTCCGTGCACGGCGGCGCCACCACTCAAACCTGACCAAACTTACACCGTAGGTGCACCTCCACCCCCACATCACAGATCCACACCCCTTTTACTTCAAATATGCCTTAAGCTTCTCGAATATCTAATCTAAAATCAGGAACTGGGCGGGCATCGTTTCTTCTCCAATTTCTTCACGAGTTTTGGACTCAATTTCATCGTGGAATAAGGTTATTTGACTGTTCTTGACTAAGAACAGTCGATTGGTATTATCCCACGGTTAAAGTTGACAAGTCAATCGTGTTCGAGGCTAAAGCAGTAAGGTCTCTTCTTCTTATTTGATCATTTCTTTTGTTTGTTTTAATTTCTCGTTGTGATAATTGTTAGTCAGTGAGTTTTGTTTAAATTCTCCTTGTTTGTGTTTTATCTGCAGATTTTTATAGGCATTAATTTCTTGATTTTTGTTTGTTCTTGTTCATCTCAGTATCTCATCTATTTTAGGATTAATTTAGGGCATTAATTTGATCTGATTTTTTTGTCTTGTTCTTAATTTGTTTTGATTTTTGATTTGAATCAATGAGTTATTTTCTTACAATTTCTGGTCTGATTTGGCTTTCATTCTTGAATTAAATTAGGGTTTGATTTTCAGTGATTTTGTTCTTGTTAATTTGATTTTAGTATCTTAGGGTTACAATTTTAATTTTTTCATTATTACCAGCCTTGGAACATAGTTCAATTAGAATTAATCTCAGTTCTAATTAGAATTAGTTTGTTAGATGGATTAATCCTTTTAGGGAGTGTTTGGTTATTGTTGATGATCTTTAACTAGGGTTTAGGTTTGTTTAACTAGGTTAGTAATTTCATGGGTAGTACAAGGGCAGTAAGGGTAGTTTACTTAGGGAACAGGATAGCAACCGAATTTGGAAGCTCTAGAATACTCTAGAATAGGGTTCAATTTGCAATTTCAGGAAATATAGTAGGATAACTTGGAAAAGAAGTCAGTAAATTAGGGTCTAAGGGATAAAATCTGAAAATAAAAGAGGGGAAAAAGTGTGAGGGGGATCTAGAAGCTTCCCCCTGAAATTTGCCTATAAAAGGCAGCCCCCTTGCCTTCATTAAGGAGTTTTTTCAAGCTCTAAAAATTTCCCCCACTTTGACAAGTCTTCATCAGCTCAAATTTGATTTCAAATTCAAAAAAGAAATTCTCTAGATCTAGATCTTCAAAAACTAAAAACTAAAAAAAAATACAGAAAACTCAAAAGAAAAACACTGTCCTGTTGAGATTTTCAGTTGAATCTCAAGCTGTAGTGATAGCTTTACAGTTTCTGTTCACTCTTGGATTTCTGAGAGGTTGTTTGGTTCAAAGTTACTCCTGTTGTTGCTGGTTAACGACTGCTGCTGACCTATTTCCTTTTTCTTATTCAATTCATATTCCAGGTACATAATCTAAAGCTGATTTGCTGTATCTTCTCAAGCAAACATGGGAATAAAATTGATGTTTGATCTCTGCTGAAGTTGCATTGTGTCATTAGCCTACTATATTTTGAAGTAGTTGCATAGTTCGGTAGTTATATCCCTTGTATTTTAAAATGAAAACTGGACCGGAATGGAATGTATAATTAGGACTATTTTTGGGATTGTTTGCACTGTTGTGGATAGGACTATTATGATTGGACTGTATAGCTATTACTTTTCGGATTTGCATTGTGAGTTGAATGCTTGATTCATCTTCAGTAGTTATAAAAACAGGTTTAAAATGGCTTTGAGTTTCAGTAGCTGACTTCAGTAGTTCAGCTCTTCAAATCCAAAAATAGTTGGGCTGTTTTTGAATTTAGGCAGTTAACCTGTTTGTGTATAGTTTTACATGCATGACTCTTGTTGTTAAAATTCAATCCATGTCCAGGCTTGAAAATAGGTATAAAATCAACATTGTGGCTTAAACTATTCAATAGTTTAATCGATAATCAGTTAATCCTTGGCTTTCAAAAATGATTTCAATTGTTTTGTGATTAAAAATAAACTTTTATCATTTGATTCTGCTAATCATCAGATCACTCGCGTTTGTCATTTTTATAAGTACTACATATGATGATCTTCCTGCTTTAATCTCATTTCCTTGTGTGAATAACGGTAGAGCTCGTATCCAAACCAGTGTAGGTAGTTAAAAGCTAGTTCTGAAATCAAAATTTCAATATTTGGTTAGTAACCATACTAGGTAATCATCTTGGGCCTACTGATCAACTCTTAAATCCATAGCATTAACCCATTAACTAAATGAGTCTGATCGTATGTCCACAGTCATGGGCCAACCATCGAGGCCCAATAAAATCCCTGAAGGCTGAAAATATTGTAAGATCATGGGGATTAATTGGCAATATAAATTTGGGTTTTTCAAGTTAGGTGGCGGGTTCAAATTAAGAGGTCCCTCCCTTTTGTTTGAATCCAGACTTGAACTTGAAGCCTGAATTTTATAATATTAATCAACTAGGATCCCTTAGAGACAAATTTAAATAGAAATTTGTAGTTTGCTCTAGGATGGCCTTTAAATAAAAATGAGATGAGCCTCGCCGAACAAAATATATAAATTGCGGGGACCTCATTAAATGCTTCTACTAAAATATTTAGAATTAGGGGCGTGCCGTTTAGCGAATTTCACGGCCTCCCGCAAAGATAATAACGCGTTAGCCACTTTAGGCGCGTTTTTAATAATTTACCTTCTTAAATACGGGTGTGCATTTCATGCGACCCAAATCCAAATCCCAAAACGTTGAATAAAATTGTGTCAAGGATCCGGGTGTATTTGATGTGACGTGATCCGAAAACATATTTTTAAATGACGTTCACTTTCTTAAAAATTGACTAAAAGCGGTAAACAATTCTAAAATTGCGCTATAGGTTTTAACATGTATAAAAATCAGATTTTAGCCAAATATAGCAGTTGAGCGACCGTGCTAGAACCATGAAACTCGGGAGTGCCTAACCCTTTCTCCCGGGTTAACAGAATTCCTTATTCGGATTTCTGGTTCGCAGACTGTAATACAGAGTCAACCCTTTCCTCGATTCGAGATTCTAAACCGGTAACTTGGGACACCATAAATCTCCCAAGTGGCGACTCTAAATCTCTTAATAAATGAATCCTGTTTCGATTGTCCTTTAATTGGAAAAAAACTCCTTTTATTATACCCTTCACGGGGTGTAGTAGCGAAAAAGGAGGTGTGACAGCTCTGGCGACTCTGCTGGGGAACGAACCCAGAATCTCTGGTTCAGGGTTCAAGAATTCGAGCTCTGTTAAATTGTTATATTTGGATTTATCTGATTCTACATGTTCCATGCTATATGTGCTAAATGTTTTACCGCTTTGATATTTGTTGAATTGTATATAAACTGTCGCGTATCCCTTCCTCTTTCCGAGTCTTCTACATCATGGAGAAGGGTGCACTTCGTGTAGCTTTTCTTATGTTTAGAGTATTTTCCAATTTAGAATGAGGTTTGGATAAGTTGCTAAGCCGGCGGAGCTTCTGTATCCCCGGTACGCTGCCTCCCCCTCGGCCCGAGTTGTTCGCCCGGGTAAGCCAGGTCTAGACCAATAACCCTAGGGTTTAAACCTAGAAGAACAATAACCTCATGCCGGATCCCTAGTAGGACGCTTGTTTGCATCATGTGCATTTGATTTAGGGAACTCAACACAAGGGTTGGGTCCGTCTAGGACAGGTGACCTTAATTGAATTGACCATCCTGATGCATCTTACGTGCTACTTGCGCATTTATTTGCTCGGTTTTGCATGTGGACCGGCTTGTATATAATGAGTGAAAATTGTGGAAAATAGCAGTGATAGGACTAAGTGAGGGTAACCATTTGTTTGAAAAACCAATACCCAAATCGTACCGAAATGCCACCGGATTTGTGAAAAATGAAAAGAAAAGAAAAAGAGAAAATATTTGAAAAATAGAAAGAAAATTGTCGTTCAAAATAGCTTTGATTTTGGCAAAGCTACTCGAACTACGCTGGTTTGATTCTCACCGGGTGTGAGATACGTAGGCAACCCTTATCGGGTCCAACCACCCCTTTTCAAAAATAGCCAAATAATGTCAAAATTGTAAATTTTTGTCAAAATAAGTCGGGTGATGCCATTCTTATTAAAATAAGCCGAATGTCCCCAAAAGGGCGCCGGAAGGCTGTTTTTGCAAGAACAGCCACCCTGAGTCATTTTTAAATGGTTTATGGGCACGGCCTTAAAATCTCCCTTTCGGAAGTGCTAAAAGGTCGTATCTGCAAAACCGAGTCTTTGTTTTCTTAAATGTAATTTTTGCAAAAATAGCCACTTTGCTTTTTAAGTCAAAATAAGTCATTACATGGCCAGTTTTTTTTAAATAGCCACAGTTGACATTGAAGCCTTCTCAGTCTTGCGCAGGTCTGCGGCGATGCTGAGTGATGCCCCGTGGGCCCCAGGATGTGAAGCATTGATGTACTCCTGATATAGTTTTTTATCATCGAGTCCATATTTTTTGATTCGAGTCTGTTTTGTAGTATCCTTTTCCAAAAAATGAATAACCTGGTAACTTGTGGAAAAATTCCAAAAAAAAAGAGGAAAGGCAAACAATGGAAAACATAAGGGAAGAGCAAAAGGTTAAAGCAAAGAATGGGCCTGATAAATAAAGAAAAACAAAAGCCGGGATGACGCAAGCAGTCGAGCAAATGCATAATAGGAACCGTTAACTGCTTAGGTGCATTCATCCCCAAATGTGCGGTTATCTATTTGATAATGCTCTAACCGCTAACAAAGTTGTTGTTGATGATGAGTCCAGGAAAGTGGTTAAGTTGACTGGCATTCTGGCAACCCATCCACACAACACCCGCTCTAAGGATACATCAAAAATGGTCAACCAAGAGCTAGAAGCAAGCATTGTCGACCCGTCTAGGGAAGAAGAAGTAGTGGATGTCAATGCCATGAAAGAGGAGATGTATAAATTGAAGCAGAAAATGGCCGAGATGTACCAGGCCTGGTAAAAGGGACACCCACTACCAGCCTATCCTGCTAACCCTGCCAACATCCCACCATTAGCTCAGCCACAAGATCCTCCCACAGTAAACTCCTCTCCGGCCTACCCTACCTACCAGCAATACTACGCAACCACTTCCCAAACACCACCACCTCCACCACCCAAGCAAATCCCATGCCCTTCACCACCAACTACTCCTGTGTTTGTGGCTTCCTCACCTGCCGCATTACATAGATCGTCTAGTGAACCCCTGTTCCAAACCCAGGAAAACCACTATTACCCACCTGAACCCACCTTCAAACCACCAGAGTCATACTCTTACACTCCCCGTTTTGATCTCTCAGCTGAAAAAGAGAAGCCTCCCAAAAACCCTGAGCAGGAGGATATGATACGAAAGGTGAAATGAATTTTTAAAAGAAAATTATTTTTTTGAAATTTATATGGAAATTTGAAATGAAAATAGATTAGAAAGTATTGGTATCGGGCCCATATTTTGGTTCCGGTGCCCGGTACACGTCTTATATGTGGTTTAAGCGCTTCATGTGAAATTTGGTCGAAATTGGACGTCGTTTGACGTGTTGCGGACCTAAATATTTAAAAACGAAAGTTTATGAAGTTTGATGAAAAAGAGATGATTTTGAGGTTTGATTCCTCGTTTATGATGTTATTTTGGCGATTTGATCGCACGGTTAAGTTCGTAGGATGTTGCTGAGTTAATGTGTGTGTTTGGTTAGGAGACCCGAGGGCTCGGGAGTGTTTTCGGAAGTGTTCGGGGTAGTTTTAGACTTAGGAGAAGTAGCAGATTTTCTGTAATTTTTGCACAGTACCTTGCTTCTTTGCGTTCGCGACCTTCAGCTCGCGTTCGCGTACCTGTAGGCTCCCCCTTCTTCGCGTTCACATAGTAGTCCCCACGTTCGCATAGTTCAGCCTCCCCCCTTCACCGCGTTCGCGAGTCCCCTATCGCGTTCGCGTATAACCAAATCCCGGACCCCAGCCCATTCTTCTACGCGTTCGCGACTAGCATCTCGCGTTCGCGATGCCTTAACCCATTTACCCTTCGCGAACGCGGCCCCCTTCCGGCGAACGCAAAGGGCATTTTTGCCCAGTGATTTTTAAAGTTCAAAACAAAACCAGTGACGGGAAATTTCACAAAATACACACGAGTTTATCTTCTCCACAGCCCATAGGCGATTTCTAGAGCTTCCCTTCACCAAAGCTTCTTGGGTAAGTATTGTTTAACGTGTTCCTTCAATTTCCTTCATCATTTATCAAATTCCTAAGCTCAAATCATGTAATCTAGGGTTGAAATTGGGGGAAATGGGTAGAGTTAGGGCTTTTCGATTTTCTTTGATTTAGACCTAATTTTGGGGTCAAATTTGGAAACAAATTGTATATTCGCGCTCGTGGGGGAATGGGTGACATGGAATTGGTTCGAACCTCGGGTTTTCACCAAGCGGGCCCGGGTTGATTTTTGAATTTTTGGAAGAAAGGTTGGGAATCTATATTTAGGCATTGGGTTTGATTTGTTTAGCTATTATTGATATTATAAAGTCGTTATTTCATAGATTTGATTGAGTTGGAGCCGAATTCGAGAGGGAAAGCGGTCGTTGTGGATTGATTTAGCCGTGGAGGTTGAGGTAAGTATTTGGTCTAACTTTGGCTTAAGGGAATAGGAGTAGAGTCTTATTTGCTAATTGCTAATTGTTGAGTACGGTGTATAGGCAAGGTGACGAGTATCTATACACTGGTGTCGAGCATGACAGTGAGTCCTAAATTGCTAAATTATCGAATTCGTAATTGTTGTTTATGAGGAATTGGTTGGAAATCTTTAGCACTAAGCCAGTAATTGTTGAGACTAAGTATGGATTTCTTTGTGTTAGGTAGAAATTGAATGAGTTTGGTTATAGATGGATCTCCCTTGCTGGGATAGTTTATTATATTACCTTGTTCCCTTGCCGGGATAGTTTATTATATTACCTTGTTCCCTTGTCGGGATAGTTTATTATAACATCTTTCTCCCTTGTCGAGATTATATTGTGTATTGTGTTAAAAGAAATGGGATCGTGTGGCACGCCGACCACGAGTTGTTATGAAATGGGATCGTATGGCACGCCGACCATGAGATATTATGAAATGGAAACGTGTGGCACGCTGACCACGTGATATTATTATAATGGGAGCGTGTGGTGCGCCTACCACGTGATATAAGGAAATGGGATCGTGTTGCATGCCTGCAACAAGAGGAAATTGAAATGAGTGAAAGTGGGACATTGTTCCATTATTCTGTGATAGAGGAAACCAGATGTAGTTTCGTCATTTATTCCTGATATTCTGTTTTAACCTTCTATCCCCCTAGCATGTTCCCCCCTCCCAGTTTTTACTTGCTACTTTCTACTGTTATTTCGTTGCACATGTATATATCTGCACAGGTTATCTGGTAGTCTGGTCTAGCCTCGTCACTACTTCGCCGGGGTTAGGCTAAGCACTTACCAGCACATGGGGTCGGTTGTGCTGATGCTACACTCTGTGCATCTTTTTGCACAGATCACAGTACCGGAGCATCAGCTTTTGGATAGCAGTAGGAGCATTGGGAGCTGACTTCAGTCCAAAGATCCCGAGGTAGCCTTGCTGACGTCCGCATGGCCCGGAGTCGCTCCTATCTTTATTTTCGTTTGTTATCCTTGTATCGAAACAAACAGTATTGTGTTTTATTCAGACTCTGTATTTAGCATTCTATAGATGTTCGTGAGTTAGTGACTCCAGTCTTGGGTAGAGATTGTATTTGAATTTCCGCACCAGCTTTCAGTTTATTTTATATTAAGACTTCCGCTATCATATTAAATGTCTCATTGCCTTAATGTTGTCGATGTTTGCCTAAAGAGTTAATAATTAATTGGCTTGCCTAGCTCCTAATAGTAGGCGCCATCACGACTCTCGATGGTGGAAAATTCGGGTCGTGACACAGAGAGAGGGATTTATTGGAGTCGACGAAAAATGAAAATAAAAAATGAATGTCAATTCATTTTGAATAAATTTTGTCTTCTACTATTTTATTCTCAATTCTCAAGTTTGAATTTTTACGGTAATCGATTTTGCTCTATTTCCGATTTTTGTCATCACCAATGGTCTTTTTATGAAGATAAATTTATGTACTCTAAGATTTGTTTTAACTTGAAGTTAATTTTAATTTTATGATGAATTTGGAAAATAATATAACTGGAATCTTTTTCAATTAATTAATTATTTGTTCTTAATATTTAAAAGAAATAACTATTTTTTATTTATTTAAATTCTTAAGTTAGCTCATATCAAATTCAAAATATTTAATTATAATTATATTTTTATGCAATAATTTTTTCAAATTGTAAACAATTGAATGGGGGTGGAAAATCATCCATGCTAGACGTGTTCCAAAACAAAAAAGGAAGCACAAGAGAAATCTTTGTAAATCTCAAAGAACTAAGAATCACTGTAAATCAGAAATAAAATTTAAGATTTTAATGTCCTTTTAGAAACCGCAATTAATTTTCGTAGTTAAGAAATTCACTTATATTTAGCTAAATGTATCATTAATTAAAATAAAATAAAAAATTCCATAACTTATCTTGTTCTAATAATTAATGAATTTCGTGTTTCTTATTGATTTGTGCTCAATATTTCGCATAATAATAATAATAATAGTTATTTGGAAACTCAAAATGTAATATCGAATAATATTATTAGTGTCATAGTCTTGTATATTTAAATTATCTTAATATTTTAAAACTCATATAAATCAAATGTAAATAACTTATTAGAAAATGGATCACATCAGTATTATTTAAGAGTTTGTTTCATACAACATTTATTGATGAGGTATTAGAAGTTGTTTTTATCCTACTTACATCTTCAAGACTTGGAGAAGGATTTCAAATCACTTACGTCCTCCTTCTTCCATCTTTTTATTCTTTCTTCTATTTATTTTGTTTATTATTTATACATAATTTAGGGTATGATTTATATAAAGTAAAATCTTAAGTTTTATTAATTTCAAATATCTAAAAATTAGAAAAATAATTAAATGACTTATTAAATGAATTATTTCTTATAATAATTAACATAAATTTGTTGATTGTTGATAAAGATCAAAATAGTAAAAAATGTTAGTTTTAAATTCTCTTATTTTATTCTTGGTAAACATAAAAAGGACTTCATATTTTCCTTTTTGTTGATTTTTGATAAAGATCAAGTTTGAAATAGTAAAAAAATGTTAGTTTTAAATTCTATTATTTTATTCTAGGTAAACATGAATTTATTAATAGTATTTTACTGAATTTTTACAATTCAAAGTATAGGCACAATATCTCTTATTAATGAAATGTATGGGAAAACAAACGTGCTAAAAATATGTTGGTAGTTTTTCTTTAACGGTCTTATTAAGATAAAATTTTAGTATCTGATTTTGAATCCTAAAAATTAGGATTCATACCTATAATTAGTATGCAAAATATAATTAATATTGAAAATCCTAAATATTAGGAAAATAACTTAAATTACTATTTTATCCAATATGTAATATATTTTTAAAAGGTAAAAAAAGCGAGCCATCGTACTTTTAATATAGTATTAGTTTTAGTGTACGTGCGTTGCACGTGTGCATCACATCAGTCATTATATTCGTATACAAGAAAAAGAAATTGTTGAAATAACAATTGATAAATCAAATATTAGTTTCAATCATAAAAATAGGAATTATTAAATTGACACAGTAATTGTGAATTTAATATCTTCTAAACATACAAAGATAATGAATTTAGTTGAATTGATTGTATAATATTTTGTAGTTAATAGATATTTTATAATATAAAATAATATATTATGTTATTGCATCTCACCTAACATTTCTTTAAAAACTCTATATTCATAATATTATTATACCAACAAAATAATTTTTTTATTAAATAAAAGAGAGTGCACACTCTCTCAGTAGATATAAAATGGAATATAAAATTTTTATGGGAATTATTACACGAATCAACTAGTTTTTTATTTTCCTAGAGAATAAAATGATAAAATCTAATTTCAGTTCATCAAGATTTTAAAATAAATATTATATATTACAAAAATAAAGTTAATCTACTTTTATAACTAAACAGACTAAAAGCTTAAAAATGTGCTCTGAATTTTTTCGTTGTTTCTTTTTTTCTTTTCTCGGATTTGAGTCTGATATTAAAACCTTTTTTTTTGATATTTATATGTCTTTTTAAGCATGGTGATTGAATTTGTTCTTTGTAACCTAAATACATTTTTTTTTTGTTTCATTCAAGGTTCATTAAAATTATATAAAAGTTAAGTGGATCTTCTTGTGAAAAAATAAAAACTTTGTAGTTATTTTTGTCACGACCCAAAATCTACTAAGGGTCGTGGTGGCGCCGGACACTGCTGTCAGGCAAGCCAACTGAAATACTTAATTAAATTCTTGTTTTAATAATTTTGAAAATTCTTCTTTTATGCGATTAAAACAATACTCAGTATATACCTCTGAATGAATAATGAAATATTTAAACAACTTTTTAAAATTTCTGAATAAACCCAAATACATTCCAGAACCCGGTGTCACAAGTACATGAGCAATTTCTAAGAAATAATGTAATACAACAGTCGCCTGGAATACAATATTGGACAGAAATAAATACAGAAAAGCTGAAAGAGACTCTGCTGGCTGCGGGTCGCCTCGAGAAGTGCAGCTCTCCTAAGTCTCCGTATCAACCGTGCTGCTACGCCCAGTAGGCCACTAGAGATGCATATGCCTGTGCAACAAAAATGCACAGAAGTGTAGTATGAGTACGAAGACAACATGTAGCCAATGAGTATCCCGTTTCATCTCGAAGAAGTAGAGACGAGATGGTCAACTTCGATACTTACTAATGGTCCAATAATTATTTATCAAATATATTAAATCGTGGATTNACTAATTTTCAGGTTTCCTCAAACACAAGTTTCTACCAATTTCCACGTATGTATCCTAAATATAAAACCTTGTATTTAATTCAAAACTAGCATAAATTACTTACCTCATGATAAATGATGGAAACCCCCTCTTCAAAAAGCTCCAAAAAATCACCCAAAATCGCCCAAGAACCGAGCTCCAAAAATTCCAAAACGAAATGGCAAAGTGACTGATCTTTGTGATTAAATGCTTCTGCCCATCCGTCACTAAAGGCCATTTTCGTCGCTAAAAGTCTTCACTAAAAGTCCACTAAAACAGCTTTACTAGCCCTTATTCAATTGATCATAACTTTCCATAAAAATGTCGAAGTAACTGATCTTTGTGATTAAATGCTTCTGCCCATCCGTCAGTAAAGGCCATTTTCGTCGCTAAAAGTCTTCACTAAAAGTCCACTAAAACACCTTTACTAGCCCTTATTCAATAGATCATAACTTACCGTAATAATATCGAAATGATGAATGGTTTAATGTTCGGAAAACTAGAATGCAAGGGATACAACTTTCATGTTTTGCACATTTTCGGATTCCTTATAGATTTCGAGATATAAGCTTCCAAAATAGGCTCCTCGCATCAGAAATTTCTAGAAAATTGCAAAACAGCTTTACCAGCCTTCATTCAATCAACCATAACTTTCTGTACAAATATTCAAATGATGAACGATTTCTTTGTGTGGAAACTATAATACAAGGGCTACAACTTTCATGTTTTGCAAATTTTCAGAATACTTATAGATTTCGAGATATAAGCTTCCAAAGTAGCCTCCTCGATTGCACCATTTCTGTCCAAACAACAGCTGCAGCAGATTTTTTGCAGTTTTTAAAATTCTGAAATCGATCCAAAACCACCCCGAAACACACCCGAGGCCTCGGGGGCCCCATCCAATCACACAAACCAGTCCCATAACACATTACGGACTTGCTCGGGGCCTCAAATCATATCAAACAATACTAAAACCATGATTCACACTCCTATTCAAGCTTTATGAACTTTGAAATTTCAAACTTCTACATTCGATGTCGAAACCTATCAAATCACGTCCGATTGATCTCAAATTTTGCACACAGGTCACATTCGACATTACGGATCTACTCCAACTTCCATAATTAGATTCTGACCCGATATCAAAAAGTCAAACTCTCGATCAAACTTCTCAAAAACCTTCAAATTTCTATTTTTAGCCAAATGGCTCCAACATGACCTACGGACCTCCGAATTCACTTCTGATCGCGCTCCCAACTCCAGAATCACCATACAGAGCTACTCCCAGACTCGGAATCCCAAAGTAATATCGATAACACTGAAATGCACTTCAAGCCAAACTTATGAAATTTCTTCCAAAATGCTAATTTTCACAATAGGTGCCAAAACGCTCCCGGGTCATCCAAAACCCGATCCAGGCATACTCTCAAGTCTGAAATCATCATACGAACCTGCCGGAACCTTCAGATCCTGATTCCGAGGTCGTTTACTCAAAAATCCAATCCTAGTTAATTCTTTCAACTTTAAGCTTCCGAAATGGGAATTCTCTTTCCAAATCAACTTTGAACTTCCCAAAATTCAATTCCGACCATGCGTACAAGTCATAATACCTGAAATGAAGCTGCTCATGGTCTCAGACTGCGGAACGCTGCACTAGAGCTTAAAATGACCGGTCGGGTCGTTGCAATTTTAAAGTTCCAAATATAATAATTGTAGTAATAATTTTACATAGTATTGCCGTAGCTTGATTTATTTTTTTAATTAATATTACCATGTTAGTTTAAACTTCTAAAAATTTATACTTATAATTAAAATTAACTTTTCAAAAGCCAAAATGAAAAAGAACATGCATTGCTGATTTTCAGTGACTTTTAAGTATTTTATTATCGGTAATATTTGGGGAAAGAATCAAAGAGCATGAAAAAATTTAAGTTCTGCGTATTAAACTCCAAAAAAAAAGTCCATGCATAAGGATATAAAAGTTGGTCAAATTAGGAATTTTTTTATATAAAATAATTTTTTTTATTAAATTTAAAGTCTTATATAAGGAATCTTTACATGATCCAAATAAGCAAAAATTTAATAAGCAGAATATTAGTTGATTTTGAAGTGCTAAATATTAGAAAAATAAGCAAAGGAGTATTTTGTTTAGTATGAAATCTATTTTTAAAGGGTAAAAATGGCGAACGACATTTCGCTAAGGCTAGTTTTAGTGTCACGACCCAAAATCCACTAAGGGTCGTGGTGACGCCGGACACCTCTGTCAGGCCAGCCAACAAAATTATCAATTAGAACAAATTCATTAAAACCATCCCAGAAACCCGGTGTCACAAGTGCATGAGCATCTACTGATAAGAATATAAAAATACAAGGCAATATCCGTCCGGAATACAATGGGCAGAAAGGAAATACATTTTTTACTAGAAGGGACTTTAAAAGCTGCGGGCCGCCTTGCATACTGCAACTCACCTAGTCCCCGAATCGTCCGTGCTGCTGCGCCCAGCAGGCCGCTAAAATAACATGTACTTGTGCAACAAAAATGCACAGAAGTGTAGTATGAGTACGTAATCAACGTGTACTCAGTGAGTGTCCCGCCTAATCCCGAAGGGGTAGAGACGAGATGGTGAACTTGACACACCCTAATGGTCCAACGATCATTTATTCTCAACATACATATCAAACAGTGGATTTATTTTCTAACATGATTTTTATCCAGATAGAGGAAACGGGTAAACACATAATTCTTTTATAGGAAATTCCCTTAGATTTCTTGTTATTATTAACAATATGATCTCGAGCCATAGTGAGGCATAAAACAACTCAAATGAGTCCAGGCAGCAATACAAACATGCGCGAATCATGCCGAAGTCGACGGCCCGCTCCAACAGAAATAAATGTGCATGTGCCGAGGGTCGACGGCTCGCCTATAGATGCATCTATTAATCTGCCGAGTCGTTCGGCCCGGTCCAAAATAAACACACACAAACAGACAATTAGTCAAGAATTCAACGTGGAGCAATTATCCAAGAAGGGCCATTTCTCTTTAATAATTTGAGAAAGCAAAGCTTAAGTCTCTTTAGAAATCCATTTATTAATTTAATGTAATTTATTACCCCGCTCGCAAATCATTCATGCGATGCGGGTACACGTAAAATAGATGCTCAGATAGCCAAATTAGAATTTTATCGGGGAATGATTATCCAAATAAGCCAATTCTCTGTTTAACAATTCAGGAATGATGTTTAATCTCTTTTAAATTTGTTTACTAATCAAAGGTGGTTTAAACAATTCAAGTCATCGATGAGTTCATAATTAATTCAAGTATAACATGCTGATGGGTCCTAACTACCCGGACAATAGCATAATAGTAACTACGCACGGACTCTCGTCACCTCGTGCGTACGTATCCCCCACAAATAGGAGCACTTAATCATTCACTTCACCTATGGGGTAAATTCCCCCTCACAAGATTAGAAAGAAGACTCACCTCGCTCCGAAGACTCGCAACCGGCATTCTACATCCTTCTGAAGGCTTGAACCAACGCACAACGCACCAAAACTAGCCAATAATCATACAAATCCATTAATATATGCTCAACTATACCTTACAACTCAATTTATAACCATTCCTAACCCCAAACGAAAAATTGACCAAAACGCCCTCGAGCCCACGTGCCCGGAAATCCGAAATTTTTAGAATATAAAGTTTACCCATGACCTTAGGAACTCAAATATATAATTTTCTCTTAATTTCATGCTCAAATTCGTGGTAAAAATCTAATAACAAAATATTTCTAGGTCTTCTTCTAACCCTCAAATTTCTACACATTTTCATGCTAAAATCCATACATAATTGATGTATATACTCAAAACTAGTAGAGATCACTTACCTCATTCTTGGTGATGAAAGTGGCTCTCCAAAGTTGCTCCAAAGTTGGCTCCCATGGAAGAAATGAAGTGAAAAATGAGCCAAGTCCGATTTTTAAAGAAACCTCTCTGCCTCCAGCAGTTTCCGCTTCCGCGGTCCCGATTTTGCGGAAAAATTTTTGCTTCCGCGGAAGTTTCCGCTTCTGCGGACAAATTCCCGCTTCCGCGGTCCCGCTTCTGCGGTAGATTTCGGCTTTTGCGGTTTTGACAGTACCAACACTTTTCTCAGCACGGAAACGAGCATAACTTCCTCATACGATGTCCAAATTCGATGATTCTTTTTGCTATGGCTCCGAAATTACGATACGGATCTAATGGTTCAATAAAAACTTAATTTGGAGCTCATTTGCTTAATATGGTACCCCTTTATGTCCAAAGAAACGGTATTGAAACATCAAATAAGAGCGCAACACAACCCGAAACACACCCGAGGCCCCCGGGACCCCGACCAATAACACCAACCAGTCCCAAAACACATTACGGACTTGCTCGAGGCCTCAAATCACATCAAACAACGCTAAAATCGTGAATCAACCTCCAATCCAAGCTTTATGAACTTTAGAACTTCCAACTTCTACTCTCGATGCTTAAACCTATCAAATCACGTCCGATTGACCTCAAATTTTGCACACAAGTCATATTTGACATTACGGACCTACTACAACTTTCGGAATCGGATTATGACCCCGATATCAAAAAGTCCACTTTCGGTCAAACTTCTCCAAAACCTTCAAATTTCTATCTTTAGCCAAACGGCTTCAAAATGACCTACGGACCTCCGAATACACTTCCGATCGCGCTCCCAACTCCAGAATCACCATACGGAGCTACTCCCAGTCTCGGAATCCCAAACGGACATCAATAACACTGAAATGCACTTTAAGCCAAACTGATGCAATTTCTTCTAAAATGCTAACTTCCACAATAGGCGCCAAAACGCTCCCGGGTCATCCAAAACCCGATCCAGGCATACGCCCAAGTCCGAAATCATCATACGAACCTGCTGGAACCTTCAGATCCCAATTCCGAGGTCATTTACTCAAAATTCCAATCCTAGTTCATTTCCTCAACTTTAAGCTTTCAAAATGAGAATTCTCCTTCCAATTCCACTATGAACTTACCAAAATTCAATTTTGACCACGCGTACAAGTCTATATACCTAAAATGAAGCTGCTCATGGCCTCAGACTGCTGAACGACACGTTAGAGCTCAAAACGACCGGTTGGGTCGTTACATTCTCTCCCACTTAAACATACGTTCGTCCTCGAACGTGCTGAGAACTATACCGAAGTAGTCTGAAATCACTGTTTAGCACCTTATGCACCTTCCCGTGCTACCACAACTTAGCTGAGCACATAAGCTCGATAAATTCTGAAGATATTCCCTTTTTATTCAAGCAAATAAGCCTTAGAGCCCGATTACCACATCCGGAATTCTATGCCAGGCCTATTTCCACTCATACGATCACTGTATCAATCACTATACGCTCTACTCAAACATGACTGCATAACTCTGCTGAATTCTCACTGTGCATCACCTTACTCATAGGACCACAATAACATTTCTGTTTGAATTAATCGAAACTCCACGAATCCGATGCTCCCATTGCACCTCATGACCTGCATAGGTCTTACTCTAACTATCACAATACCGCCACAATGGATGAGATGCCGAAATTCATAATCAACTGCCGAGTCAACCAACCATCGAGTCTATGCTTCTGACAAGAAACATTACCACATTCCGAACCAAATAATGATCTTCGCCCCTTAATATACTTCATATAATCAGATTGCACTGATCCTAAATCCCACAATCTCATCTTACCCAGTACGAACTGCTCAGGCGGTAAGCTACTCTGAATGCGATCAAAAGTCTCATATGACTCCACAATGTGCCCATAGGCCACCAATCCGAACACAACACAAACGGAAATCGAACTCTGGAAGGAATTACCTAACCCCCGCACTAATACAGACTTTCTTTAAAAGATAGGAAGCGGAACGCACAAGGAAATAGCATATAGAAAAACCAGACTCGACATCACACTGTTGCGGCGCGCAACCCGATCCAAATAACATACCCGTGGCGGCGTGCCACCCGATCCGCACATAGATCTCACATAAGGAGATTGCACTTCGAGCTAAATCTGCTCATTGCGATAAAGATATCGAATTTCGATCGTAATCACGCTAAGTGCATAATACCATCCCTGAGAAATCACATAACACTATAGGCTACAAAACTCAAGCACAACTGAGGTGCAATAACATATCTAAATCTCAAGAGCTATCCTGCTCACATAACATCATCGCAATGCGGATCCACAACACATAGGAATTTATTAAGCCGTCTCACAACTCATACGGCGCAATACATCATTACCTGGAATAGCTGATGAAAACATAACACCCCGACTGTTCCTCCATAGGGAACATTCTCTGAAACGAACACAACTGGCCTGATATAAAGCCATGTTCACAAATAAATCAGTCCACCGATCTCAAGTCGATTTCTGATTGCACCAATTTGGCCAATGACCTTTCAAAGGTCCATAGTAGCCCCCTTTTACCTCATCTCACGTAAGAACAACCATCATAACCGGAGCAACCTCCTCAGTTCATAACCCGATAAACAAGGTTCCCTTCAGGCATAAATTCTCAAATCAATGATATTACCACAATCCTCGTACTTGGTTTAAGTCTTTAGTCAGTCAAGCGACTACATGTCGCACTTATAGAATCTTCCCGTGGGACACGCTCCCACAATCTTCTGAAATAAGTATCGAGTCCGTACCTTTAAAGCTTCGGATACACTAACGCTGAAAAGCGATCAAGAATCCTTACCAGGAGGCAAAGCCTTTTTCACAACACATCGACCTCAGGTGGCGCTGAAGACAATACCAATTTACTTTAATCATTCAACCACTTCCTTGCTCATCCGAGCCCATGATATCCTTGCCAGCCCAAGCTGCAACATTGATCTTTACTTCGAATTTCCATGCTACTTACTGCACTCAATGTGCCAACATACGATAGAACACGATTTTCATTATGACCCCGAAACCGTTGACATTTTACACTTTATCATATAAGAGCCTTGCACTTTACTCACTTCAGGGGAACCATAACAACACACAAGTAAATTTCCCATAACCGTAGAATATGAAAATCTGCAAGTAGTGGTCCAAGCCACCATAACCCTTTTCGGAATCTGTTTCCCACATAACAAGCCATAACCATAGAAGGCTTCTAAATAACACCCGTTACGGCGACCGGCAAACCTCACTTGTACCGCCACAAATCATACACACAACTTGATCACACTGAATGAACTGATCTCAAATCCCAATATGCACAAAGTCGACTGTGGCTAATCAATCCCTTTTCTTCAAATTTATTCTTGAGTGCTTTGGAAATAATACTGACTCTCTTCTTCACATAACATACTTCATCTACACTCATTCTGAGTGACCTTGAATCGCGATACCATGTTGTTTCAACCCTTACGGACCATTTCGTACTTCCCATTTGCTACATCACAAGCCAACCATCACAGAACATTCTGTGCCACTTCTCATAAGCTGCTTTCCAAGCTTGATTCTTAATTGTTCTTATAGGCCCGAAATCATTGAGCACCACACCTACCTTCTGAATCCACTAGGACCATTATTGAGAGCCACCCGCTCTGACTTGGTCCCGAATATAATTCACTCCATAAATCTTATAACACACGAATACTCTCTCGACGAAGCACCCAGCGAAATCACTCTCTCTAAAACCTGTATTTATACTAGGCATAAGTCTTGAACCTTTTTCCAAATCTGAACATGAGCCAATAAGGCCAACAATCGCATGCCTCCAACAATTCATTTGCTCGAATTACCACTTATGGTCTTTTCTCATAGCTGAAATAATCCATCAATGTGCTAATAACCAATCACAAGCGGTGGGACTCTCCCACTTAGCTTGAAGCCATTACTTCACCATTCTTGAGTTCGCCCGACCTTTCCTCTTATTGACATAACCTCGCGCCATAAGTTATCAAAATTTCTCGGAATCTTCCTGTAAATCCCCATCTTTCATATTCTGAATCATTAACCACATTCGCACGACCGATCTATTTGTTGAACAACCAATATAATTCTTTGCAGAAGCTTCGCCGACCATGCGAACACTAACCTGCTCACGGGGAATAACCCACCTAGGGGAATCACCCCCGACATCTTCCCACGCTGCTGCACGGGGTACAGTTACTATGACACCAATAGTCCATCCTGAGTTCGAGCTCACCTTCCCGTTGCACAAGTCCATTCACCCCTCGCGGACATCAATTAAATGCGCGGCAACATCCTTCCAAATTCAGGGTTATGCTGCACCCTCCTCCCATTCAAGCAGCTCATTTCCGCCATATCAATCTTCTGCCGCATAATAGCCCATACTTCACATCATACCCGCAGGCTTCAATCACCAATCATCAGTTCGATCCAAACTCTCTTTAAGGCGCGTAGTCTTCCTACTACCAAGCCCATATGCACACCCGCCACTCTCCCACTTTGGTGGAACTCATCTCCTTAATCGATCACTCGACCTTGCTGCTCATACTCGGCCTTTTAGAAATTTTAAACACCGCCTGGCACTTCCCACATGTCCTTCCTCATACTTTGCTGCTCAATTGTTGACTCAAATAAAATCTATATTCGTGGCACTTGAATCCACCATTGCTGCTAACTTTAAACTTTTCCAAAGGTCATTTTTGTCGAGCCGTCAATATTAGAAATTCTGATTCGATCTTAAACCACCGCACCATGCGATATCTGACAGTCGTAACTCCAATACTATTTCACAATATCCTGCCATAAAGGCGAATTGTAGCAGATTTTAACATCGATAAACTTAGTACGTCCAATTAGGACAACAGCACCCCAATGTAGAGGGGAACTCCACCACGCTTGCAATTACCACGTTTCATTACTTCCACCAGCCCACATCTGACCATTCTTAATCCGACTGCCTTTTCCCCTACCGGAACTAAAATACTGAATCCCTTGATTACACGCTGAGTAAACCTCCCTTCAATTCATCCACTGCCCCGACACGTGGGCAAACATCCTACCATCACAACAACACTGCGGAAAATCGCTCATGAGCATCATGGCAACCTGTGCCTAGCCTCAAGGCTCTTAGAAGTTCTGTTACTGAGCTGAATAATAGAATACCCTTCCATAAAGTGACTATAATAGTCCAATTAACTATACCAGGAAAATCATCCCGCACCACATTTGTAGTGCCATTTCAATTCTTCAAATTCTCGATTTCTAGCAAGCGCTCGCGTCGCGTAAGATTGAGTAGGAAGGAATCAAAGGCATAAGCCTCAAAGAAATCGAACCGCACGATAAGGAAATCAAGAAGGGAAGTACTCCTAACAGCACTGTAGCCTCCCGAGGATAAGTACAAACGTCGCCGTACCGATCCGCGAGACTCTACTAGACTTGCTCATGACTAGTGAGACCGACGGGAACCTAGTGCTCTGATACCATGTTGTCACGACCCAAAATTCACTAAGGGTCGTGGTGGCGCCGGACACCTCTGTCAGGCCAGCCAACAAAATCATCAATTAGAACAAATCCGTTCAAACCATCCCAGAAACCCGGTGTCACAAGTGCATGAGCATCTACTGATAAGAATATAAAAATACAATGCAATATCCGTCCGGAATACAATGTACAGAAAGGAAATACACTTTTTACTAGAAGGGACTTTAAAAGCTGCGGGCCGCCTTGCATACTGCAACTCACCTAGTCCCTGAATCGTCTGTGCTGCTGCGCCCAGTAGGCCGCTAAAATAACATGTACCTGTGCAACAAAAATGCACAGAAGTGTAGTATGAGTACGTAATCAACGTGTACTCAGTGAGTGTCCCGCCTAATCCCGAAGGGGTAGAGACGAGATGGTCAACTTGACACACTCTAATGGTCCAACAATTATTTATTCTTAACATACATATCAAACAGTGGATTTATTTTCTAACATGATTTTTATCCAGATAGAGGAAACGGGTAAACACATAATTCTTTTATAGGAAATTCCCTTAGATTTCTTGTTATTATTAATAATATGATCTCGAGCCATAGTGAGGCATAAAACAACTCAAATGAGTCCAGGCAGCAATACAAACATGCGCAAATCATGCCGAAGTCGACGGCCCGCTCCAATAGAAATAAATGTGCACGTGCAGAGGGTCGACGGCGCGCCTATAGGTGCATCTATTAATCTGCCGAGGCGTTCGGCCCGGTCCAAAATAAACACACACAGACAGACAATCAGTCAAGAATTCGACGTGGAGCAATTATCCAAGAAGGGCCAATTCTCTTTAATAATTTGAGAAAGCGAAGCTTAAGTCTCTTTAGAAATCCATTTATTAATTTAATGTGATTTATTACCCCGCTCGCGAATCATTCATGCGACGCGGGTACACGTAAAATACATGCTCAGATAGCCAAATTAGAATTTTATCGGGGAATGATTATCCAAATAAGCCAATTCTCTGTTTAACAATTCAGGAATGATGTTTAATCTCTTTTAAATTTGTTTACATCAAAGGTGGTTAACAATTC